>NC_056727.1:283609492-283871992 GCF_019279795.1 Protopterus annectens | reverse complement strand
TGAAAATCTCCTTAACACATAAAAATATGATTATAAATAACTGCATGTTGTGGTTGCTAAAGGAATTTTGTACTTCACCTATTACACCTAAACATATGGTCTGTTACCCATTAAATATTATTATTAGTTATCGTAACTTTATATTCATGCACCCTAAGTATAGGGAATGGAATTTTATTGTATTCCCTATAATTTATACTCAGGGTATGCTTATGTCATCTACTTCTGAAGGAGCTCATTTAGCTATAGATAATAATCTAAAGTACTGGTATCAGCTGATATCTGATAATAAAGTTAAAAATCTAGATTTCTTAAAACAAGAATTTGATCTAAGAGAAACTTGCTGGTTAGAGGTTCAGATCTTTAGACAACATCTCATTGATAGAATAGATCTAATGTCTATAACAGTTAAAGAATCTATTCCAAAACTGATTGATTACTTGATAATAAATTTACAGCATAAAGTTTCTGATAAAGGTAAACTTTCATATATACATAAAATTATCAGACAAGAAACTTTTTACAATGTAGATTCATACTGGAATTATTTCACCTCTATTAATGGGGACCCACCAACTCAACAAGATAAACAATATATATTGGAATCTGCTTATAGAACTACATCTTCCATTGTCTGGAGACTTTATACATGGAAATTTTTACATAGATCTTTTATACACCTTTGATGATGAATAAAATTAATAATAAAGATAATCTATGTAAGAGATGTAATGTAGAAATTAATGCTGACTGGGCTCATATGTTTTATGACTGTATGAAGTTGAAAGAATACTGGAAGTCAATTAATGAATTTTGCAGGCTCTTTTTACAGATAATTTCATTATTTCTAAGTCTCTTATATTATTCAACACACCTGTACCTCAATGTGTTAAAAGATTAAGCTTCCCTTGTTATGGTCTATCCTAGCAGTGGCTAGGAAAATAATAACTAGAAATTGGATTTCAGATACACCTCCTTCGTTCAATGAATTTAAAAATGTTATGAATATAATGTGTCATATGGAAATAAGCACAATTAGAATGAGAACAACTAGAAAAACATCACATTTTATTGTATGGGATAATTTACAAAATTTGTTAAAAAAATTCTAATTTCAATAGCACAGTATTTTAGTTTAATTAATTGATCTGATTGTAGTGGATGTCTTTGTAAATACTTTAGTTGTTTTGTTGAATATTATAATAATACCTATTTTAATTATTTGTATAAAATTGTTATGATATTTCTCTTATATGTTAAAACAATAAACTTGTTTTGAAAAAAAGGATTACCCCCTGGAGAAACATACAACAGTCTACAGATGTGAAATGCTAACAACAGACAGGATGCAAAACAAGGAAAGTAACAAGGGAAACATATTCTTGTTTGTGCTATAACAGTAACTCGCCTTTGCCTCCCCCACAAAAGAACAGTCTATCATTGTCTGTGCCATAACAGTAACTCAACTTTGCCCCCCCCCCAGGGAACAGGAAAATGACACATTTTGCTAACTTTGAAATGCTAAAAGTGTTATCAAAGGAACTGTCCTTGAAACATTTGTGCATAATTATCACACAGTATTCCATTTTCATGTATTGACAATCATTATACCTCTGAAATGGCGTGACAAACATGCCCATGCCACCAGTGCCCTTCTAACTAATGCATACAGATAAAAGAATAAAAGCCTTTGCTTCAGATTTTTCTTAAATACATTCCAGCATATGCAGTATGCAGCTGACAAAATGGAAGCATACATTCTGAAGTTCAGTACTCCTGTGTACAGATATATCCTGAAGAAATAGCATATGTGCAGCCTTCCCAACATAAAGAAGTCTCCTCACCATCAGTTTGCCTAGCTGCACAGTTGCTTTTTATATGGTGTAGATTCAGGGCTGTTAGCATGGTGAATATGCAAATGAGGTGTGATCTTATTAGAATTACTGAATCAAAGATACTTGAATCCATGTCGGAGATGTAAACATAGTGCAGGCACTCCTTCAGTGTTTGGATTTAATGAATTGCTGTGAATAATTAGTGGTTGGGAGAAGGAAAGCACAACAGCACTGCAGGCTGCCTTACTTCCACTGGGTGTGTCAGGTTAGATCTACAAGGTGATAGATGCAAGGGTGGAAATGTAAGTAAGCAGCACACAATTCAAAGGTTTGTGTTCCTTACCAGCCAACCTAACCTTCATTTATTGGCAACTACATATGATATTATTTCCACTTAATATCCTCACACATTTTAAACCAATGATATATAATAGGTAACATACTTTCTTTCTCAGATTACTGGTCAGATAAATGAATAATAGTCAACAAACAGAAATGTAAGACAGAGCTGTGCCCTTGCAAGCAATAATCATGACAAGTTGTGTGATCACTAGGTGCACTACAGCCAAAAATAATAAATGTAAAAATAACACTTGTATGGTTTGATATCACTGTAGATGCTGTTGCAGCTGTTTGTTTTCAGACTGAGTTCAGTTATTTGCTGCAAAGATGTTTGTGTGGCAAAGAGGGATAAGGCACACATCCTGTGTTAGGAAGGTGCATTGGAGTGAGAGTTCAAATCCAGAGCTATGTAGACATATCTGATTGTGAGCCAGCATTTTCTTGTTTGCGTGTCATGCATTGATTACCTCATTTCATCTAGTTCCCTGTTTTTTCTTTTTCTCCTTTTCTGCCTTTGTTTGTCTATTTTTTTGGGGGGGGGACAGTGTTTGCATGATGTGGTGCTTAACACAATCACAGGAGCAAAGAAAATGAGTTCTGGGTTTAGCTGTGCTTATTTCATTTGCATAAAATGCAGCAGTGTGCAAACTGATGAACAACTGGACCCCTTTAGGAAGCAGACAGGACCCAGACACCAAAAATAGAAACCAGATACATTCAATTAATGCTACTGGGCATCACGCAAACCCACTAAGCAGCATTGTGTGGTGGTTAACAGCAAGACGTTAAGAATGATTAGTTAACTAGGGAATGTTATGTAACTAGTCCTGTGGCAACAGTTGCAAGTGTAGGGCTGGAGTACAGATTATCCTGGGTTCTAGTACAGGGTGTGCAACCTTTTATAAGATCATATGATCATAGAAGGCTACTAGGCTATTGACCCTGAGGCCCTTATAAGCCTAGCCAAGAGTTTAGCCCATGTTTAGACAAGTCAGCACCCAAAGCTCTTGTCCAGCAGGGACACAGGTGGAACCCTAGGGTGAATTTTCTGTTTCCCATCCTGTTATCCAGGTTGTGCTTAAAAAGGAATAATGAGATACTCTGCTTGACATGGAGAGGGAGTCTATTCCACAGATGGGGGAGTCTCTGGGATATAAATCTGTCCCACCAACAAGTCCTATTGATATCATAAACCAGGTGGAGGTCACGCATATGGGTTACTCAAGTGGAGTTGACTTGCGGATATGCAGCAGTCCCATCAATGCAGGGTCTGAGTTTGCTTTGTATGCCAGACAGAGGTCACCTCTGAGGAGTCTGTATGAAACTGAGAAGATAGACAGGGCTTTTAGCCTATTTGTGTAGGGTAGATATTTGAGGCTTTGGATTCTCCTGGTGAGGAATCTTTGTGGTCTCTCCAGCTACTGCATGTGCTTTGTGAGGTACATGCCAAAGGAGGCATTGCACTCAATATTTGGCCTTATAAGAGAAGAATACAGGGATGTTATGACCTCTTTGTCCCTGGATGAAATACCCTTACTTATGAGGTGGGCCATGTAGCAGGCTTTCCATAAAACGAAAGCAACATGGTGGTCAAAAGTCAGGTTGCTATCAACCTTGGTGCCCCAATCCCTCACTATTGATTACGTGCTTAGGACATTGTTATTAATGTGATAATATGTGTGGACTTCCCTCTCTCCAAAGGGGATGATGATGATGGATTTTTTGGCATTCAGCTTGAGGCCATGTTTCTGGCACCAGTCATTTGATTGGGTGAGACCCTCTTGGAGGATGTCCACATCACTTGGGAAATTGATGACAGCGTCCAGCTTGCAGTCATCTGCAAACTTTGTTAGCCATAGCCCACTGTTTTTTTTTCACAGTTGTGACACTGAAGTCTATAGCAATGAGCTGAAAAATGGACAAGTGTTATTTCAACCTTTTTGTGGCAACAACTGTAAGTGTTGGATTACCACATAGTCCTGGATTCAAATACAGGATATTCCGTACATGTTTACTACTGTCCCACTTCCTATTATAGTCACTTTCACTTATAACACTTGAGATAGTGGAGCTGATATTAATTATATGTATGAGGGCTGAGACACTAATATTGTGTCAGTTATTTATTTATTTCTTATGTATTATCATATTTATTATCAGATGTATGACTGGGTATACTGAGTACTATATTCCTGTAAGTATAATTCTGCTGTGTGGACTGGCATGTCTTTCACATTTGCGTAACACACATATACAACTGCCTGTTTGGAATTTTAATTGCAACTATGTAATAACTCACTGGTACTCTCCATTTACCATTGTGCAAATGTGTTGCTCCAGGGTGCACACTGCTGCACAACAATTTTCCTCAATGACAAGTGGAGCACCAATAGTTTCAAACAGTGTGTGCACTCCAGTAAATGTGATAACTGGAACTGGTGGGAAAGCATCAGTCTCCATTTCTCTAGATCTGTGATAGATATGGCAGGCATTACCTGTGTAAGTGTCATCTACAGAGAGTATTTGTAAGACTTAGAAAGCTGATTATGGGCAAGACTGGTATTCATAATTGTCTTCTGTTCTGTTTTTTCCACTGCTGCCAGTGCTCATGAGTGCAATGTCTGAACCCATGGGATTAGATTGGCGAGGATGAGGGAAGCATGTGGTATGTATGCAGCAGAAGAGTACTGTTATTGTAACATTAAAAGTTAAAAATATCTGTTTTTGGTATGTTATAGAGTTGTATCACATTGAGCATGCATATCTCAACTGTAAAAGTAAGTATGCATGCAATAGTCTGTAGCACAAACCATAAGTACAGTATTAGACTTCAGTCAAAGGTTGTATGTTCAAATACCACACTTCCCAACTATACAATATTGTTAATTCTTCAATAATATTTAAATTAAATTAAAACCTCTATACCAGTGGTACAAATTCCCTGCTGTAAACTGTAATCTGTATAATTGGAACATGCATATGTGCAATATACGCACATGTCAAGGATTACCTGCTGCAATCTGTAGTAGTACAAGAGAACTATCTTGTATTGCCCATTCTGTTGTATACAGTTATAGCAATGCCCCTCCTAACACCTCCAGCAGATGTTACAGTGCTAGGACAGTATGCATGGTTACCCTCATAGAGTGTGGCTGCATCATAATAGTTGTGCAAGTGTCTGTGTGTGTGTGTGTGTGTGTGTGTGTGTGTGTGTGTGTGTGTGTGTGTGTGTGTGTGTGTGTGTGTGTGTGTGTGTGTGCAGACTCATCTCTTATCACTGTAAATAACATATGTTATGTTAGAGGTATGGGGTTACTGGTTGTATTGTTCTGATATTGCCCAGGATTGTGGCTGGTTCTTATAATGTTTTCCATGAACCTTTACCTGTGCCCACCTTGCTGGACACCTCTGCTGAGAGTGTACTCATATTCAGGCATATCAGTTTGTATAGCTTCGCAGTATGCACCCTACCCCATTTGTATGTCAGATCACTGATACATGTTGTCTGTATTATTTATGCAAGGTAAAAATATCTATAGATGAGCTAATTTACATGATATTTACATATTTCTTACATGAACATAACATTTAAAAAAAAAACCAAGAGAGAAATTAACATAAATTGTCTAAAGTTTTGAATAGAGAAATAACATATAGCAACAATTAATGTAATTTATAGCAGGATGGCTGCAGGGAAAAGATAAAACTAGGGTATTTTGAGTTTAGCAATAATTTACAGACAGACAAGTAAAATATAGCTTTGAAAATGATAAGACATATATGGAAGGAAAAGTTATGGAAATGAGCAGAAAGATAAATGGACAGAGGAGGAATTGTAGTTAGTGGTGGGGTGTGAGAGAAGGATGAGAAAGTAAGAGTTTAGGAAATAAGTGCCGTATGAGGAGGAGCAATAAAGTATAACAAGACTGGGAAGAAAAGTGGCTGTAAGAGTTGGAGAAAAGTAATCTGAGAAAAGCTAGCCAGGCGAGCAGGAAGAACAGTCATCTTCAGCATAAGTGCTTTTTAAGGAAATTTTTGAAACTATTTAAGTTTTCTATCTGTTTTAACTGTGTGAGGATTTCATTCCAGAGTTTTGACACGTAATGGGAGTAGAGAGTGCCTCCAGCAGTGTTGAATGCCATACTGATATACAGTAAAAGTTTATTGTTAAAGTGAAGGTCTCTAGTAGGTGAATAGTACAGTAGAGTATTTTGTAATGCTGGGAATTTGCCTGGTGGGTGCAATAGGTTGTGGGCAATGATTAGTTGTCAGTAAGTCAGCTGGTTTGGGAGTTCATGCCAGTTTAATTGTTTTAATACAAGGAAGCGGTATGTTTTATAAGGATGGTTGGTTTGAAATTTGTAGTAGCAGGAGGCTAGTTTAGTTTTATACATAGTGTTGCTATATGTAAGAATAGGGGAAGCATGTAACAGAGAAGGAAGGAGGTATGTTGCTGCTAAGGTAATCCTTGCTTGATCTGTCAGATAGCGTTTAGCCCTATAGAGGGATCTGAGTTTTTGGTGAGTTTTCTAGATGGAATCAAGTATGTGGTGATCAAATATGATGTCATCTATTATGACTCCAAGTAGTTTAGTTTGGCTTATAGTTTCTATTTTTGTGTTATTACTTGAGGCGACATGAAATATGTGTTTCTGCTTAATAGGTTGTTTTTTATTAAATAGCATATATTTGTTTTTTGCATTAAGTTGGAAATTTTTTAGCCACATTTCAATGTCAAGGAATGATTTTTGAATGATTTCCTGTAATTTTGTTATGCATGGTGCAGAGCAGATAAGAGTTGAATTGTCAGCATAATGTATGAGTGGTAAGATTTATAGTGGCATAAAGTTTATATATGAAAATATTAAATAGAAGTGGGCCTGGTATTGACCCTTGGGGAACACCAACAGTGATTGGATGAAATGCTGAAAGGTTTTGTTTGCCATTTAGTTGCCTGCTGATGATTGTATAAATAACTGTGAAACCATGAAAGGGAGAGAGCGTAAGTGAGACCTAGTGTTGCAAGTTCAGCGAGGAGCTTTTTGGTGGGACACTGTGTCAAATGCTGTGGAAAAGTCAAGATAAAATGAAGAAAAAAGTTTCCCTCATTTCTATATTGGTTTACTATGTTGGTAAAGTTGAAGAGGGCAGTAGTAGTACAGTGGTTGGGCCTGAAACCTTGCTGGGTGTTGGAGAGGAGGTTGTGTTTGGTTATATGTTTCATAACTTGAGAGTGAATACATTCCTCTAGGATTTCGGACAGCTGTGATAGTATAGCAAAATGTCTGTAGTTTGTTCACTTTGTGGAAGTACCTCCCTTGTAAAAGGGTATAATAATGGAATTTTTCCAGATGGATGGGACATAGTTCTCAGTTACTGACCAGTTGATTAGAATGAAGGCAGAGACATCTATTGCTTCTGCACCTATTTTGAGGAAGTCAGTGGGAATGTTATCAGCAGCTGAAGTTGCTGCTTTTAACTTGGCTAGTAATTTTTTATAGTTGTTGGGACAGGCTGAAAACTAAAAGACAGTTTACTGCTTTTGAGAACAGATGGAAGTTGGAGGGGTAAAGTCAGAAGGTCATTGATCAGTTATAGAACTGACTGGATAAAAATGAGTGTTGAAATGAACGGCAATGGACACTTTGTTGTTTAAAGTAGAAGTATTGTGTGCAGTGGTATGGCTGGGGTATAAGAGTTTATTTAGAGTGGACCAAAAAAGCTTGGGGTTGTTTTGGGTGCTTTTTTTTTTGGAGATTACTGTTCTTGTCAGATTTAAAAAGGATCTTGGCACAGTTTCTGAGAAATCTAAAATGTTGGTAGGCATGTTGTGTTTCATTTTGATACCATTCTTTCCATGCTTTATCTCTTTGCAGCATGAGCTGTTTGCTGTCTTGTCAGCCATGGCAGTGTATTATAATTTACCCTTCTTATCCTAACTGGTGCTAAATCATTTAGTATTTTTAGAAAAGTATAACTGAAGTGTGTAACTGCTTCATCTAGGGGCAGTTCTCCTAATGCATTCCAGCTGTATTCAGACAGGGCTGTAATAAAGGTGTCTTTGTCAAATTTGGTTAAATTGAGTACTTGTTTATAGATTATCTGGGTGAACCATGTTGTTGTCTGATTACAAAGGTTGGGAGGTGGTCACGTGTAGTTTCTGGTAAGCAACCAGAAGATTTTATATTATGGGGTTTGTTTGTCAATATCCAGTCCTGTGTGGACTGCCTGTTAGTGCTTTTGTTGATTCTAGTGGTAAAGCTTATTAGTTGGGTGAAGCCAAATAGGTGAACTGAGTCCTTGGGGTTGCTGCTGTTTATGTATTGCCAGTCTAAATTAAGGTCACCTAAGATGAAGTCTTTCTGGGGGATGTTGTCAGATGTTCAGTATAGGATATTTTCAACTGTGATAATGTTGCCTAGTTGGGTGTACACTGCTGAGATACATATAGATTTTGTTGGTTTATTTTGAGGTATGCAATTAGAAGTTAAGCATTATTAAATTTTGAGGATATTTAGATGGGCTGAAATTATTTCTTAGTTGTGATTATAAATAATTGTAACACCACCTGCTCTTTTAAGATTTCTGTCCATTCTCAGTACTTTAAAACCTGGAGAATAATTTTGTTGCCAATTATTTATGTTTTAGCCAGGTTTCAGTGGCAATTATGTCTGAGGAGTAAAAATCCCGACATGCAAGGATATCATTGATTTGGTTGTAGGTACTTCTAAGGTTAATGTTGAAAAGAATGAGGCTAGAATCATTAACTGATGGGAAAATTTTGTTAGGAGCATTGTTAAGTAAATTGTTGACCATGGTGGGTAGTTGATGTGTGGGTCTGGCATTAGGGTGAATATCTCACCTATGTTTCAGGATGGAGGTGGGTGAGTAGTGGTATGGAGCCATTTGTATTTGTATCTGACTTGCAGTATTGCTGACAAAGTTGTTGTTGTTTGTCTTTTTGTCTTTTCCTGGTTAGGGGTCGCCACAGTGGAAATCCAGTCCGCTAATGATTGTCAGTCGATTTTTATGGTGCAGAGTTGCCAGTCTAATGCCCAGCCTTCAGCGAAGGCACACCCATTCACGCATGTCTTCCAGAGGCCACTCGACTGTGAGGAGGACATGCAGACTCCACACAGAAGGCACTCCAGCCGAGAATCAAACAGGAGAACCTCTTGCTGTGAGGCAACAACACTACCACTACTATTTTTAATTTTCGTACATCTATAAGAGAACAGATCAGAACATGTATATTGGTACAGAGAAGGAAAGATAAACAAGGAGAGAAATGCAGTTTTGTGATGTAATGTATGTGTGTTTTTTTTTTCAAAACAATTTTATTGATTTTAATACATTTAAAATTGTAAACAATCGCATAAAAATCATAGTAAAAACTGTAACCTGAAAACTTTAACATATATAAATTACATTATATAAATTACATGTTTGATATAAACCAAACTAACAGAAATGAACCAACTAAAGTATTTACATAGACATTCATTAATATATTTACAATGTGTTATTTATATCTGATTATAATACATATTGTCATTATGAAAGAAACAAACTAATATAATTTGTTATAGATTCGTTCTTCTTCAATAAGTTTTGCAGATTAACCCACAATTAAAGATTGTATGTTTTTTGGTTGTCCTTGAGTATATAGTTTTTAATTGCATTTGGAAAATAACATTTAACAGATTCTTGAACTCAGAAAAGGAAGGAGGAGATTCTGAAATCCAATTTTTTGTTATGGTCTTTCTGGCTACTGCCAGTATTGCCCATAATAGTGGATACTTTATTTTTCTGACACATTGTGGAACAGGGGTATTAAATATCACCAGAGATTTATTTAATGTGAAATTGTCTGAATAAAGTACCTGTAGTAAATTATTTATTTTCACCCAGAAAGTATTTAAAGTATGGCATTCGTAAAACATATGTGCCCAGTTTATGGCTATATTTGATTTACATTTATTACAAATATTTTGTTTTTTGTTTATTTTATCCATTAATTGAGGAGTGTAGAATGATCTATTTATATATCTCCACATATATAATTTCCAATTCAAGAATAAAGTAGTTTTCCCTGCTAATTGTAATATGTTTGCTTTGTCTAAATCGGTAGGAAGATTATTATTGATAGAGTAAAAATAGTTCCAGAATTTTTGTGGACATCTGAAAGTTTCTTCCCTTATAGTTCTATAAATAAAAGAAAGTTTGCCAGAATATGTATGCTTATGAAGTAAAATTGATTGAAATGTTATAGTAGAATACTGGATTTGTGTTTAGTAATTGATGAGATCAATTCTAATCTATTAGCTAGAGTTAGTAAAAGTGTTTGTATATCTAGCCACATTGTATTGTCTATTTGATATTCATGTATTATGTATTCGACTGATTTGGTTTTATATCCTGATGCTAGTTGGAACCAAAACTTAAGATCATTATGCTTAAATATGGTAATTTTATTTATGTCTGACGTTATAAAAGATTATTGTGTGAAAGCTATGGGGAATAACAAAAAGAAACATTCTTTGTATCTGGGTTGTTTATATATATAATTTTAAAAATGTGTTATAATATTATGAATGTAGCTAGTAGTATGATTGAGATTTATGTGTATAGTGAAATAATCTTTTAGGATCCATAAAAAAGGGGCTACTTATTATTTCTAATTTGTGTGTAGATGGTCTGGAAATTAGCTGTAAAACTGATGAAACCCAAAACAGTTTCTACTTAGCTGAGTATGTAGTATCTAAAAGTTGAGAAATTGTTTTGATTATTGAGGAAATAGAGTAAAGGTTTAGATCTGGGAGTGCTATCCTACCATTGTTCCAACTGTTTTGATGTTGATTGATATTCTTGTTTTTTTCCTGGACCAAAAGAATTTTAATATTAAAGTATTTAACTTATTAGTACATTTTTTGAAGGGAGTATTTGAATGGATTGTATAATATATAATATTTTGGGTAGAATAATAATTTTAATAATAGTTAATCTTTCTTCTGTAGTGAAAGTTATTGTATTCCATTTTAAAAATAGATTTTGAATATTTTCAAAACACTTATTATAATTTAATTGTATTATTGTTTTGATATTTTAGCTAGAATTATTCCTAAATAAGTAATTTGATCTGCACTAGTTAACTGCTGAGAGTTATAGTTAGATTTGTTATTTGTATTTGAGTATATGGGTAAAATTTTAGTTTTGTTGTCATTAAAAGACAGCCCAGACATCTTTTGAAAAATCTTAATCGAATCAAACAGGGCTGATATTGAAGAATCATTTCCTTTTGTAGAGATGAGAACATCATCTGCGATTAATTGAATTTTAGCTGTTATATCTTTTTCAAGCTCTAAACCCTCTATTTTATTATTATTCCTAATATCATTAGCCCACGGTTCCATTATCATTGTAAACAACAATGAAGATAGTGGGCAGCCTTGCTTGGTACCTTTTATGATAGGAATTTTATTTGAAGTATATGCACCTAATTTGATGTAAGAAAAAGTACCATTATATAAGTGTTTTAGTAGATTAATAAAATTGTATGAAAAATTTAAACACTCCAATGATGTAAACAAATAATCCCAATTAATTGAGTCAAAAGCGGCGTTTATGTCCAAACTAATTAACGTTAGGTTCTTTTTTTTCTTTTCTGAGAAGTCAGTAAGGGCTAATGTTCATTTTACATTATCATAAGTGTTTCTATTGATTACAAAACCTGTCTGATCCTCATCAATTAATTGGGGTAAAAACTTTTTTAGTCTTTCAGTGAATATGTTCATAAACATCTTGTAGTCAGTATTTAATAAGGAAATAGGTCTGTAAGAAGAACAATATTTAGGGTCTTTGTTATGTTTTAAGATAGGTGAAATAAATGTATATTTCCATGAGGGGGTATTATGAAGTTGTTTTGAACTGTACTGTATACTTTATGGAGTAATGAATGATTTGGGTATAACTTTGTATATTTCTGGTATCATACCATCATTTCCAGGTGCCTTATTTTGCTTGAGCTTATTGATTTGAGTTTGTATGTTGGCTAATTTGTTTATCAATAAGTTCTATTTGTTGTTTATTAAGTTTATTATGAAGATTTTTATTAATAAAATGCTTAATGTTGTCTTTACTTTCTATATTTTGTGTATCTTGATTAATTGCATGAAAGTGGCTTCTAAATTCTTCTATTATATCTTGTATATTGTATACTTCTTTCTTTTTCTTCAGGGAATTTATTTCTTTAATATGATTATGTTTATTCATTCTTTTAGTTTTATTCTTGAGATTAGTTAAGTGTTTAGGGTTTAGTGAATAAGCAAGGAATTTATATTTTTCTAATGTAATCATTGTCTTATGATGTAGTATGTTTCTATATTCTTCGTTTAATTTGCTTATTTCCTCTCTAATGTTTTTAGAAGAAAGATTGTCTCTATTTTTGAGATGAAATAAATCAAGCTTGTTCTGTAATGTTTCTATATCTTTATCCCATGTTTTCCTTTTATTGTAATACCATTTGTTAATTTGTCCATATAGGTAAGCTTTTAGTGCATCCCAAACTCATATGTCATGAGTATTAGTTGCTGAATTTATATCTATAAAATTTTGTATTTCTTTTTTTTTAAAATGACTGAAAATCTTTAAGTTGGGTAAGATATGCAGGTATTCTTTTTATTTGTGCATTAGGGATGTTGTTGATATTTAATTCAAATATAATGGAATTATGATCGGAGATTGGACAAGAAACGATTTTTGTGTTATTTAAGTCATTTATAATTTGTGTAGAGAATAATATTGTATCAATTCTGGAATATGATTTGTGCCTATTGGAATAGAATGTGCATTTTAGAGAGCTATGATCAGTAAAGTCAAAAATATCTTTGAGTAGGTAGGAGTCTATAAATGTTATTAATTGTTTTGCTTGAGGGGTAATTTTTCTATTTGCTAAAGTGGTTGTATCTTTTAAATCTAGAATACAATTAAAGCCCTCTGCCATGGTAATATTTCCCTCAGACTGTGATATTATTTGAGATAAAAGTTGTTTGATAGTATTAATACCTTCTCCCAGTAACCAGTAGTTATTTATTATTGCATACATTTTTTGTTTATTTCAATAATGGCTAAACATAGCAATCCTTTATTATCTTGATATGTTTTAATTATTCTCGGTAAAGGAAGTGATTTGTCCCATAAAATTGCAACCCCCCTTTTCTTTTTTGTATATAATGAGCTTGCAATGATTATATATTTATTTGTGTTCAAGAACTTAATATTATCTCCTATTAAATGAGTTACCTGTAAAAAAAATTAAGTTTGGTTTATGTAAGGCTAGATATTTAAAAAAACTACCTCTTTTGATGGGGTTATTTAGACCATTTATATTAATCAATATGCCTTTTAATATAGTCATGTTATATAGGTATGGGTGTGTGATTAATTAATAACATATCAATATAAAATGTGCAATTTGAGAATCTCTTTCCAACCATAAACTTGTTCATTCTGCAAGTACTATACATTGATTCATAGTGGGAAACACATATATCATGAGCATTGTAACTTATAGTTCTATTTGGATAGATTAAAATGGATGTCAAAAGAAACTGTTTTTTAACAATGAACATATAATACAGATTATAAAAACACAGTTTAGCTCCCCACCTGGAGTTATAAACTCCCTGTCTCAATGACATATGCCACTAAGATCGAACCCTTAACCTGTATCAACAGAACGCAGCTTCCGCCAGTAATATGTATTAAGTAATAGTGATTAGATATAAAACTAATGATTATTTTAACTTAAATCTATTAAAATTTAACTAGATATATTTCATCTGATATAATATGTTAATCACGAAAATGAAATACAATGTAAATTATTGTGTATGTGTAAAACATAGAAAAAGGTATTAGCTAGTCTCTAATATAAAGTATCATAAGGATAGTATATAACTATCTATTTGACTAATTACTATTTAATCACTCTTAACATAGTATAGTATGATAGTAAAATATATCAATAGTTATTAAACTATTTTGTATTAATCATTTTCTTCAAACAAGGATATATACAGTCAGAAACAGATTTCTTAGATCTATTATGTTAACAGAAGTATTGTAAGTTATCAAATATACATTCATTAATCACGTTTTGTTTCCTTTCTCACAAATATATATATATATATATATGTATGCGATATAGAAGATGGAGAAATATTTGCCTAAATCATTCAAATTAATCTCTCAAAATTCCTCTCAATATAACACATACTGTCTTATATAGAAATGTAATATTCTACTAAAAACAATAACCAAGCGAAAATATAGCACTAAGCAGTCCAGAATTACCCTGTCCCAGTGTTCTCACTGAGGTAATCCAATAAAGAATACATATTCACATTACATCCTTTGAGAGAAGTGGACAAACTTGTTTTACAAATCTTGGAAAAATGTACTAATAAGTATAGTACTGTCAACACATACTCAAGTTTTAAGTAACACAACAGTCAGTCCCACAAATCACTTTATGTTCATCTGTCCATGTATAGGATAACAGAAGCATCAAGAGGTCAGCTCTCATTAACTAATAGTAATTTTTATGTACAAAAAGTCTAGCATATCTAAAATAAACCTTTAAAATAGGATCTGGGTGACCAACATACTTTCCAGAAGGAATAGTACACTTAGAGATAAAAAGGACACACGTAAATGCATTTTCCAAAAACACAGATGCTTAACTGATGGATGGATCGATGAGTGGATGTAGACAAAAACTTCTAGGTATTGGTGCAGATAAGAGAAAAAAAATCATAAAAAATAGAAAATATTTAGATTAGTGAATGCTATATATAAAATGAAGCGTGCAATGAGGTACCCTACTAGCAGCATCTATTATCTATGCTTTGATGATGTACAGTTGGCTTCTTGCTGGACATTAGCATTTTATTGTATCGAGTAACAATAAAATAGCCCAAGTCTCACTGACCCTAATGGATGTTTTGGAATGTTGTCTGGCCTTCCCTGTATTCATTTACAATTTACAATTCCTCTAAAGTCTGTGTAAAAGCATAAAGGTATTATAAACAGGTATGGTTATTGTCTCAGAAGTGTATGATTCACCAGAAAACAATAGGCATTCATAAGCTAAACATGGATTACTAAATTCACTGTTCTACTTTAATAATTTTTTTAAGTGTCAATATCAAACTTCAGTTGGCTGATCACACCTGAATGTAGCTTTACATGAAAATCCTAATGAAGTACAGCCTAGCACTCAGCATTCCCCTTGGGCCTCTGTGTTTAATATTGTTTTACTCTCTACTTCAGAATTTATATCTGCTCTTTTCAGGCATCTGCACACACTGTACACAAATCCCTCCAATCAAAATATTCACATAGGCAAAGAAATCGCACAGCTGCTTTGGTTGAATTGACAAGCAATATCACCATTACTTAAAAATGGAACAATGTAGTATAAGCAGTTTTAAGAGTCTAACAGAAAGAAAATGGAAAACACCTTCTCCAGTTATTGATCTTCTTTACCTTGCATTCCTATACATCATGGGCTATGCCCCGGGAGAGCTCACCCCCCAGTGTCATGTATGTGAAAGCATTATTTCAGCTATTCCCACCACAATGGTATTATTTCCCATAGCTCTTACTTCTTTCCTCAGGAATTCTGGATATAGCTGAAAATAATGGGAAGTGACAAGTCAGGATCAATGTATAGCTATTACTTACACTTCACTTAAACGTTAATAGAGCCACAGGTTTGAGTCATCACAGATTTGTTTGGCAATAAGTGCAAAACTGTACTGTCTAACATTATTGATGTGTTTTGTCTGTGATTTATACGAAAAATCAGGGACAGGGTAAAGGATATAAGACAAAATTTAGATACATTTTGCAAAATCAGGTGCAGTCGATAGGTATTGTTTTCTGTATAAATCTTCACTTCTCTGTATACCTCTTAGCATCTTTGCTCATGAAATCTAGTCATAGCAAAAACAATGGGGATAAAATTAGGGAAAATATTGAAACATAACTCTAATTAAGTTACACAAGTTAATAAAGCACCATGTTTTGCATTGGCATACAGTATCCAAGCTGTACGAAGTATGAAACACTAATGTCCAGCTTCACAGACTTCTCAGAAATCCTCAGTGATTTACCAATAAATCAAAAACATTATAAGGGATGGGGGAAACTGAGAAAAAGTCAGGATTCTGTAAAAGAAGATATGAAAGTCAGGAATTTAATCTACACGCAAACATTTTTGTGTGAGAGAATGTGTTTCAGGCAGTGGGGAAAAACTGATAAAATAAACTGGAGCAGAAGTGGAAAATTGTTAATTTATGTGCTTTATATAATAGTACTTTTATATATTTTAGGTCACCTCACAGTAAGACGCTGTCCGGTTTGATTCTCAGCTAGAGCGTCTTCTGCATGGAGACATGCATGAATGGGTGTACCTTCATTGAAGCTTGTGCGTCAGGCCTGGCAAGCCGGTACGTAAAAATCAACTGTCAATCATTAGCGGACCGGAGTTCCGCTGTGGTGACCCCTAACCAGGAAAAGCTGAAAGACACAAACAAACAAACTCTAAAATAAGAAAGTCAGTTCTACAAAAGCAGTAACTCATATGCACACTTGCTCACACTCACCCACACTCACACAATCACACACTCTTGTAAACCCATACACATTTGGACTCAAACACATACAGACTGTGAAGTTAAGATTTGTCCCTTTTCTGTACAAAATATTGCATTACTCATTTTCTACTATATACATTGTAAACACACTTTGTGCTCATAGCATAAAAGTTGCAGGCTTATAAATTACTCATAAAACAGCAGCAGCTAATTACCGTACTACATTGCAGTTGAATGTTGCCCTCTCAAGAATCATATTATGTATGATGACAATGAATACACAAATCAGTCACTTCTCGGCTTCTGCCAAGCTTTCCACTTCCTGTATGTGCTTGTCCATTAGCGCTGATGTCATCTGGGTGCTTCGCATATCCGAGAATGTGAGAAAAAGTTAAGGAGACGATTTCTTAGCTGGTAACAGAGTCCAGGAACGGCTGAAGCTCGCAGGTGATTGTCGCAAGGTAATTATTGAGTGAAATAGCTTCTTATATGTAATCCGCGGGAAAATCAGTTTAAAATGTTAATGAGCCTTTTTTTTCTTCCTCTGCTCTTCTCTTTACAGGAAAATAACAGTATGAGCCTTGAGAGCCCAAACCAAGCAGATTACATTGTGTAAAGCATGTATGACCAATTCCATAGAACAAGTTAACCAATGCGTTTGAAATGATATTAAGAATAATCTACACAGATTTAAACCATAGTCATAACATTTCTTTTTAAATCTTTAGACCAAAAAAAAAAAAAAACACACATACAGATAGCACTTCTCAAACACATACAGACAGCACTTCCCAAATGTATGCTTTTCTATTAAAAGCCATAAAAAATGTTCTATCTTAGATTTATATCTGTAAAATACACTATACATAGAGGATTAGTTAATTATACATAACATGTTTTGCCTTGATGTTATTAATATGTTAGAGGTGTCTTATAAAAGCTGGTATATGAATATTTAACTGTATTTTGGCTATATCAAGTTAACTCAGATCTTTCTTCCCCTACTATCTACCTGGCTGCTGTGCATTCTGTTTGGGTGCTTGTCCTTACCTGGTGAACCTGTACTTTCAGAACCTAAATACCTGCAAAACCCCTCCTGGAAAGTCTTTGGAAAATAGTCTGGACTCTGAAATTATCCACCTGCTCCCTGAGGGCCAGCCTTTTTTGAAGATAGTGAAAGTATGTACTGTTCTTAATACCAGACATTTTTACCAATACTTTTGGTATAAGAGCCTGCTATGCTAGGCAAGTTTCCCACTCAAGATAGCCAGCAGCCTATAACCCCCCAACTATATTTTTCTGTGCTTTTAACCAACACCCCTAGACAGCCTCTACTCACCTGTGTGTATTAGGTCTCCCAACTCCCCCTTGCCTGTAGCCTGACCCCCCCCTTTTATGAGGGATTTGTGGCAATCAACTTACTGGCCACTAGGTGGTGCCTTACCTCCACCGTTCTGTATCTCAACCACAAATATCTCTCTACTTGACCTACTATCCCTATTTTTTTCCTCTCTGTTTTTTTCTTCAGCTTTATCCCTTCTTACATGTTTTTCTGTATCTCTCTACCCTCATACCTGAGTAAACTAACTAAACTCTACTTCGCTTACAACTTACTTCTGCTTCCTCTCACTTACACATTTACCTGCAGTTTACTCCCATTATTCTGATTGTCTTCCTTGCTTGTCCACTCTCTTGTCTCTACCCGCTCCGTTCGCCCTCCAGGCTCACTCCGCTCCCCTACCCTGCCACCAATTCCCACACGCCCCCAGTGCTCCTACATTTATAGGTCTCATGACCACACCCCTATCTTAACTACCCAGTCAGATAAGTACCTATCATACAATCACTCAACCTCTTCTACTGAACATCACACCCACTAATTAACTAACCCACCTCCTACCTTTTTACTTAACCTAAACGACTTTTCCTTTGTTGGATCTACAACCTACCTTCTCCTCCTTTCATACCTCCCCACCTTTAAAATGGGCACAACATCTATCCCCTCACAACTAAAACCACTTATTTGCTTATCCTTTCTTTCCTGCCTTGTTACTACTTACCTCTTAACTTTTTATGAATACCCACTTTACTCTACTCTTCCTTTTTCATCTAAATAAACCTCTACACCTATATCAACTCTCTCTCTCCTACCTTCTCCAATCTCACTACTCAACCCAATTACCTACTAGCCAAATACCACAGACTAGCACATTTCAAGTTAAGCAAACCAAAATCCAGGAAACTTATAGACACCTTTCAAAAACTTCTCCAGTCAAAGGACATTAAATTCCTCCACTTACTGTTGGACGGAGATATTAATCCTAACCCTGGGCCACATCATACCAATTCCAATACCTACAAGAAACAAGAATAAGCCACTTCTCTATCATCCACCAAACCTACCAACTCTCTCTCTATTGCCCATCTCAATATACAAAGTATTTGTAACAAAACTACTCAAGTGCATGCCCTTCTAGAAACCCATCATTTCAATATCTTATGCTTAACTGAAACATGGCTAAAGCCTACCATCAAAGACAATGAAATCACCCCACCTGGGTATAACATCATTAGACTAGATCGTACTATAAAAAAGGGTGGAGGGGTAGCAATTCTCTATAAAGCACATATGCAAATTAGTATTATAGACCAGACTCTTAGCCCTGATAATCATGTTGAAATTATCAGCTCTAAACTTCAAATCAACAGTACTAAAGCCTTAAATATCATATGTGTTTACCTTCGCCCAGGGAATAACATTAACACACTCGAATGCACCCTTAGCTCACTCTCCAACTACCTCCCTCAGGAAACACTAGTCCTAGGTTATTTCAACATTGACTGGTTTTCCTGTAATAGTACAAACCCTACCTCCCATATAAACCTCTATGGCTTCACACAACTTATAAACAGTCCTACCAGAACTAATAAAACCAACAATAACGAAACCATCTTAGACTGGATTCTTACAAATACTCCTCAACAAACCTACCAATCAGGTACTCTCCCTGATGATCTCAGTGACCACTCACTTACTTATGTCATCAGGCATAAAACCAACCTAATTTTAGCTACCAAATACAGAACACTACATTCAAAAAAGCATTTTAACTCTGAAGAATTTCTAGATGAATTACTACAATGTAACTGGTGTCTACTAAAATATCTCCCTCTTAATGAAGCAGTAGAATATTTTAATTCGACATTCTTATCTATCCTGGATCATTATGTCCCAAGTCGCACTATTAGAACCAAAGCTAAAGCAGCACCCTGGCTGACCAACAATACTAGGCAAAAAATCATCCTCAGAAACAAATCTTGGGCTAAAGGGCGTACCATTAAGAATCTAACTGACCACCAAAACTTCAAAGAACTTAGAAACAGTACAAAAAAAGCCATCCTAACAGACAAAAAGAACTATTACCTTCAATTACAACAAACGTCCAAAAAGGAACCCAAAAAATTCTGGACTAGTATTAATAATCTTTTATCCCCAGGCCAGTCTATCACACCTAATCCCCAGGACTGTAACCCAGAGAATCCCACACAAACAGATAACGACTTTAATTCATTCTTCACTAATACTATCCAAACTCTAGCCAGTCACCTATCTCCTGACACCTCTAAGCTACTCTTACCTACTCTAAATCTACCTTCTTCCTTTCACTTACAACCTGTATCTACCTCCTATATCTTATCACTGCTCCAAAAACTAAAACCTACTACTCCTTCTGCAGACAAACTTCCTGCAGAATTCTTGCAAATAGGAGCCAAACCTATTGCCTATCCCATTTCTATTCTGATAAATAGATCCTTAAAGGAAGGTATTTTCCCCTCTATTTGGAAGATATCGCACATCATCTCACTTCACAAAGGAGGTAAGTCTAATGACTTCTCTAACTTTCGTCCTATAGCACTCCTATCACCCATAGCTAAAATTATGGAAAAATGTATCCATAAGCAACTTCTTAACCACCTTCTGCATAACAACCTACTTGCAAACTGTCAGCATGGATTTAGACCTTCCCACAGTACTACCACAGCTCTAATCTCCTTTACCAACTCCATCAACTATAACCGTAACAATAATAACCTATCATCCTCTATCTTCATTGACTTATCTAAAGCTTTTGACATGGTAAACCATAAACTTCTTTTGCACATACTAAAATCTCTCTCACTTGATCCTCCTTCCTTAACTTGGTTTACATCTTACCTAGAAAACTGCCAACAGGCAGTTCTCTGGAAAAATGCACTGTCCAATCTCCTCCCTATCTCTCTAGGTGTACCTCAAGGCTCTATCTTAGGCCCCCTTCTATTTTCCATCTTTATTAATGACCTCCAATTAGTTATCCCATATACTACCTGCATACAATATGCAGACGATTCTACTATTATCTGCACCGCTAATGCACAAACTGAACTACAGTCAATCACTCAAAAAGCTTTTACAACTGTTGAACAATGGTTCTCTGATCGTTGCCTACTCCTTAATCC
Organism: Protopterus annectens; assembly: GCF_019279795.1. NCBI lineage: Eukaryota > Metazoa > Chordata > Ceratodontiformes > Protopteridae > Protopterus > Protopterus annectens. Next base: position 283,850,658 of record NC_056727.1, on the reverse strand, counting down.
CAAGAAAACTAAATTGCTATTGTTCTCACCTTCCCGCAGATCTATCCCACTAAACTTCACTCCTTCTTCCACTGATAGCACTCTCATCTCTCCAGATTCAACTACTAAACTATTAGGTATAACTATTGACAATAATCTCAGCTTTGAGACTCACATCAATAACACAATAAAATCAGTTAATAGAAAAATTGGATCCCTTTATAGAATCAAACCCTTCCTTTCATCTGAAGCAAGGACCACCTTAGCCAGATCGCACCTTATCTCTACACTTCTATATGCCTCCCCCATATACATGAATCTTTCCAAAAACAACCTCAAGAAACTAGCAACATCTCACCGTAATATTGCTTGATTTGCAACAGGATCCCCATTTAAAACTCACCACTGCCGGAACCTAAGAAAACTAGGTTGGCTTGAACTCGAGAACCAACTCATACTTCAACAGCTCTTAATAGCTCACAAGATCCTATACCAACCAACTCAAACACCTGTACTCTCTAGCCTCATTTCACCATACAATAACCTGAAACATCTACGTTCTTCCAACAAACTACTGATTAATATAACCAAACCCAATAACTCTGCAGGTGATTGTCTTTTTTCCAACTCAGATGGCAAAATGTGGAAGAAACTACCCTCTGAAATCCTATCTTTGTCCTCTCTTCCACTTTTCAAAAGACAGCTGAAAATTCATCTCAATAAACACTGGCTTTGCTCCTGCACCAACCCAGATTAACTCTTTTTTTTACCTCCCTATCCTTTCTTCTTCCAAAATTCCTACAATATCTGCTCCCTACAGCCTTGATAGCTCTCCCTTTATGACATTTATATAGTCTTATGTAATTCTTTTTGACAAAAAAAAAAAAAATACATTTTTCTTTTTTTAAGACATTTGTTTATTATACTTTGTATTTGCCATGACTATTTTATGTATTATGTGTATTAACTTGCCCTGATTTAAAGCCTTAGTATTTGCATTGTCTATCTTTGTCTAATGTGTTTAATTTCTGGAGCTTTTCTCCCCGGGCCTCTACTGAAAATGGACATATATCCAGCTAGACTAGCCCGGTCAACAAATGTAAAATAAAATAAAAATAAAATAAAACTCATATATTAAGACCCATAATAATTAAGTTATTACTATATTTTGGGAAAATACCATACTATTATGATTTATGCTATAAGGGTAGTTATTGCTAATAGCAGATGAATAATAATGTTTATCAGTGAGAAAGAGAAGTTATATGCAGTAATATAATGATTAATATTAACATTTCGAAATAGATGTAAACCTTATATATACTTAACATAACAGATGGAAAGATGAGCTTACCTTGTAAATAGATTATAAATGTATAGATTTGCTAACAGTTTAAAGTCCAAACAACACGTCATTGTATTAGAAAAAAATGTCTTATGTTCATTTACTTTTCAGTCTCTTTTGTTTTTCATTAGTTTTCCATATGGAATTAGATGCCAATCTTTTAAGAGATGAATTAGCCCATTCCATTTCTTCTAATTTTTCCAATATTTTATGATTTTTAACAAAGGATAGTGCAGAATCCAGATTATCAAACATCTTGGGACCCTCTGGAAGGAAGACTTTCAACCTAGCAGGGAACAAAAGATGAGTCTTTATTTGTATTTTCTTTAGTTCTTTAATCAATGGTAAAAATACTTTCCTCTTGGTAATGACCTGTGTAGAGTAGTCATTGTCAAAACGGATTATTGAATCATTGTATTTTATTGGAGACTTAGACCAAGCTGTCTTTAATACCAACTCTTTATCTGCTGAAGACAAGAATTTAACAATAACTGATCTGGGTTGCTTTCTGTAAGTGCTGTTTACTGCAGTTAGTGCTCAATGTGTTCTTTCTATTCCAAAAGACAAAGCTTCTGGTATGTCAAGTGCTTTAGGCATCCAGGTGTTAAGGAAAGTAGCCATGTTATTGCCCTAAATATTTTCAGGAAGTCCAAAAATCCTTAGATTGTTTCGACGGGATCTATGTTCAAGATCATCCAACTTGCTTTGTAACAGTATTTTGTTTAAGTAGAAATTCAGTATTGTTTTCATTCTCCAGAATTCTGCCATCCATGTCATTTAAGGATTCCTCTATATTAGATATTTGGATTTTCTGTAGCTTCAAATCATCATTTAGTAGTTCCATTTGTTTAGTGGCTTTTTCTTTAAAGCTGTCTATTTTTGAGTCAATTTTGTCAATTTTTGTAGTTAAGTCCTGAATGTTGGCTGTTAGAGTTTGTAAGTCTCTTTTCATACTGGAGTCCTGACTGCCTGTCTTAGAGTGACTCATGTTGGAATTCTCTTCAGATGAATTGTGATTTTTCCAAGTAGATTTTTGACTGGAAAATGTGTCCACTTTCGTTTTTTTTTTTTTTATTTTCTTGTAAAAGAAGTTTAGACCTAAGATACTGTATAGGAAAAAATCCAAGCTTTCTTGTTTAAAGGACAAAAATCCAGTAAAGAAAATTATCTTCAATGGAGCTGCTGAATTCTGCTGCTACACAGTACTAATGCTAGCCATGCCCCCCATGTATGTGTGTTTTTGATGGAGGTGGGATATGATATAGGAATATTATGGTAGTTAGTGAGGTGAGCTAGTGCTGTGAGTGTATAAAGCAGTAGCAATTGACTTACTGTCATTGTGAGTTGAGATGGTGAGAGTTTAGATGGTGGGAAGAAGAAAGTGGAGGTTTGGCAAATGATAGCTATATGGCATATTAAGGAAAGGATTCGTATGAGAACTGGATAGAAAGAGGTGTAGCAAAGGGTGGAGAGATGTCTTCAAGGCAGTACATAGATAGCTAAGGCAGTGGAGAGTGGTTAGGTTGTGTGCAGAAAGTTATACAGTATAAGTTTGTAGGCGGGGAAGGTGAAGAAGCAAGTCGTTTATAGTTGAGGGAGACAAAAATGTGTATTTATGAGAAAGATAGAAGTCTAAAGTAATAGCTATAAGTTTTAATATGAGTATCTAAAAAAATGCTTTAGTGGTATTGGTATATAGTGTGTGTGTGTGTGTGTGTGTGTGTGTGTGTGTGTGTGTGTGTGTGTGTGTGTGCGCACGTGCGTGTGTGTGTGTGTATGTGTGTGTGTGCGTGCGTGCATGTGTGTGTGTGTGCGTGTGTGTGTGTGTGTGTGTGTGTGTGTGTAAGGATAAAGGTGGTGGTAAGTGGGAGTGTGTATGGAAAATAAAAAGTGAATTGAGAATGTCTGTAAAGAAAGTTTTAAGTCCATGGAATGGGCTATGGCAGAAACTGACAAGAGGATAGAAATTGGAAGAGAGTTTTTAATGTATATGCCTTTTAAGGGTGGGTAATATATACTAAACTGTAAAAGGAGTTAAGAGGGAATAAATGTAAAGGTTTAAGGGGTGGATGGGGAATTGTAGGTGTTAGGGGGCAAAGTGGACAGGGGTAACAATAACAGTAGTAGGAAACAATCAGTTATACAGGCAATTCTAGCATAAGTAATAGTAATAGTAAAGAGACCCATTAAAATTACTAACATTGCTAATTACAGACTAAAAATGCTTAGTTATTAGTTGGAGATATGCAGACTCATTCCTAGTCCAAATTAAATTGGCTAACAATCATACCTCTCAACCTGGAAACATCAAAAATCTGGACAAGGCCCATGAAAAATAGGTACAAATCTGTATGCCGATTAACATCAAATGTGCATACATAATTACGTAACCCTGCCCACTCCAGTGGAATTGTGGAATACCAACTTTTAAACGCAAACTGAAGAACAGATGACCAGAATTTGGCACTAGAGTTCCCCTGCAGCCATTCCAATGTCCCATTACTAGTCTATCTCGCCCCATTTACCATAAACACGAACGTGTGCATACTGCTTTACTTCTACAATGATTTGGATTTTATTTTTACATTTTATAGCACAATGCACAAACACTAAGACATCTGCTAAACAAAGATACTAAACAAAGCAATACTGTCTCAGAATGGAAATAGACTTAGCATTAAAACTTCTCTGCCATTGAAACTCACATTCATTGAAACAGCATTGAAACCCACACACCACATCCAAAGAAAATGCATCTCACCAATGGTGGATAAAGATTATCTTTGGGCTGTTTTCATATCATTGGCCACTTGCACACAAAACAAGAAACATACATGTGAGGAACACTGTTGAGTTACACAGTAGAAGAGTGGATGTGGATGGAATCAAACCCTGTACCCCTTAATACAGGAAACACCTTAATATCTAGAGTCTGTCTCTTTTGCAGTAACTGCCAGGCACTATCAAGATAAAACAGATTACAGGTGTTGTAGAATGCACTCTAGTTTCACATATTCCACAGGCTTAGCCTGCTGTTTTTTCAAAGTACATGTAATAGCGAAGCTTCCATCAGGCCTTTTTCTAAACTTGCTCTCAGATCTGCTTGTCAAGTAGATAATACTGTAAGTGAGCCACAATATTTTACACATTCTGTAACTGGAAACATTATTAATTGGCTCATTTTGCTGTCAGGATAGCTCTGTAGTGTAAATTATATTCGGTTAGTGTAGCTAATTGCTGTTTAAGGTCTATTTATGTGTAGTTCTTGTGTGTTAGTGTAAATGTGAGCATGGCTAAAACCCAGATGTGGTTAAGTTGCAGAATTAATGGACATCATTGTTGTGACTTGCTCAGTAATAATAAAGGTAGATGCAGATTATAAACATACTTCAAAACAATGATGCTGTCTTTTTGTTTATTATGATATAGGAAGTTCTGCATTGATGTTTTTGGGGAGGAGGCCTGATATGGACAGTGATTTATTCATTAAAACATTGCATGTGGATCTGAGAGCACACCTAAAAAATGCTTGAATGGAAAGTTTACCAAGTGCATTATAAAGGACAAAATATAACCTAAGTAGTATGGGACACAATGGATTAATATTGGTGAATTTGAAATAGAAGTTACTTGATCTGATGAATTAGTTTAAAAGATTTATAAAGCCTACACTTTGTTTTCAACCATAAGGTGAAATCCTGTGGAAAATAAATATATTTTTACCAGTTTCCAGTAAATCATTTTACTATTTTATTGTAATGCATAATATTAAGTTGCTGTGAGCTTTGGGTTGCTTAAAACAGTCTTCTGTGTTAATGAAAAAGATTTATGTCTTGTGTTTACCTTAGGAAAGTTTTGTGCTACTGTAAGCCCTGCAATACTCAGACAATGTCTCAATCGATCTGCCTTAAATGCCACACCAAGTAACTCTTATGAGCAAATGGTGATACTAAGTGGAGACCTTTGACCTGTGTGTACACGTACATACACACACACACACACACACACACACACACACACACACACACACACACACACACACACACACACACACACACACAAACACACACACACACTTTGTTTCCTTACCTAATTCCCAAAATGAGCATTACTGCTGCCTCTATCTGTTGCCCGTTTGCCCACAAGTGCTTACAGTTAATGCCTACCATTACTGCTGCCTGTATCTGTTTGTTCTCCTGCTCGCTGCTGCCATTACATCCTGCAATAAATGAAATGAGCATTACTGCTGCCTCTATCTTTTCTCCATTTACCTGCTCGTGCCTGGAAGTAATGCCTGGTGTATCCGTTTGTTCTCCCGCTCACAGGCAGCCGGAAATGATGACGTGAGCTCCTTGAACTTAATTCTGACTGTCTGGTAGCCCTGACAGTGCTGACATCATTGAGCACGTGATGATGTCAGCTCCAACAGCACGATAATTCAAAAAAATAAAAAAATGAAGCTAAAAATTGGAAATGGAGTGCCACTCGAGAATCGTGCCATCCCTTCATTTGGACCCCAAAACTCGGTAAAAAACGAGTAATTCGGTATGGTTGGGAGGTATACTAACAATAGATAAACTATAAAAGTGTGTGTGTGTGTGTGTGTGTGTGTGTGTGTGTGTGGGGTGCAAACAGTCATGGACGTTTTCTTAGCCTGAACTGATGCAGTTGCTTTTACAAACAATTAACTGAGATGAAGATGCAAGTCTTGCTGGCAAGTAATTTAACAGGGACTGCTAACTCACTTACCAAATATCAATAAAGACATACAGCAGAGTTAACTCTTATTTGCATCTTTACATGTGGTTTGCAAGCTGAAAAAGGAAAGTAGAATGCTGCACTCAGGGGGTTCAGAAGTAGATGTGCAAAGCATTGTGTTTTGTAAAAGGATAACCCAATTGTAGCTTGAAGTAACCTAAAATAAAAATGTAATTTAATGAATTGTGTGATATATGTCAAACAGCAAAAATATTAAGCAAGGTTTGCTTAATCACAAAACTATGAAGCAGCAATACAGGCTCTATCAGAGGTCCTGGGGGGGGGGGGGGGGCAAGCAGCTCTCTTGCAGAGCTTTGCCATTTCTTAAATGGGATTTAATCAGATTTATTTGGTCAATCCAAGCCAGAAACATGGTGTAGGGAGATAAAGCCCTCACTACAATGCAAGTGACCCAGGTTTGATTAGTGCTTTAGGCAACTGAGGCACTAGTAGGGAGAATGGTGATGTATGTCCTGTGAGAGGAGGGATGTGTGAATGGCGCTGAACATGCAGTTAGATTTTCCTTGTGGAGGATGGGGAAACAACTGTAGAGTGCTTCCTAAGGTGAGCTGGCCAGCTTGCCAACATCACCCCTTGCAGAAGTGAGGAGCAGATCAGTGAGATCTGCTGATTAAAATTCTCACCCAGAGGATGCTGCTGTGGATGCACAGGGTGGGAGGAAAGTAAGATAAACACACACAGAACATGATAATGTTGTCCTGGAATACCTCAGTATCCTCTTTGACACCAAACCATATTGAAGCAAGTCCAGTAGAGGCCATGATGGGTAATGTAAAACTGATGATCAACTGCAGCAGATAAAAACTGTGAAAAAAGTATTTAACCTGTCATGCATCAACCATATTCCTTTCAACATTTTTAACTATACCCATATACATACATACATACATATACATACATGTATATATGTATGTATATACTTTACTGTTTAGTAATCAAGACACGCAACTGCACTTAAAACAGCAATATCACATGATGCAACAACAATTCAAGCTTATATATTAATCTTGCCAATGTTTTTAAAAATATGCCAATATGAGATTTAGGGCTAAGTGGTGTCATGTTGTCAATGAGATTTCAACAATTAAACTTTGAAACACATTGCTAACACTGCAAATGCTGTTTCCAGAAACTTCAAAACCTGCCTTTAAAATGAAAACCAAATGAAGTACCTCAAAACAAGTGTTTTTTGTTTGCAAGAGGCAAATCTCCCTGTATTCTCCTTATGAGGGCAAACTCCCATGCCCTAAACTTGTAAATACCAATTTCACAATCACACAACATTGGGAAAATGACAAAAATCTGCAAAACAGTACTCGGTTGTCTCAAGTGATCACTTTTAGTACTCTGTCATTAGTGATATAGGACAGCAAGCATGTACTGTGAATCCAATATGGAGTCATATGAGTATGTTATTAAGGGTGTGATCTGATAATTGTAAAGTATAACAACATAAAACAGTAGAAATCAGTGTACTGCATAATATTAGCAATAGTTTTCTTCTTTAAAGTTATATGTGAAATAAAACATAAAGCACATATCATCATAAAAACACTTTAAGTGTTAGTTCATTCTAATTAAAGATATAAGAGCAATAAAAAACACTCCTGTATAAATCACTACAAGTCCTGAAGTCTTTTTCTTTTTGTATTTTTTTGTGTTAACAAAAGAAGGTATACAGCATGCTTATGAGTGGTTTGGTTTAAAGTTTTTAAATTATTTAAAAATTAAATGTTGATTGATAAACAGCTACACATATTATGATCTCTTTTTGATCTAAAGCTACAAAAAACACACCTGCCTGCAGAAATTAAGATCCCATAGTGTCAAGTTGATTAATGTAAGGTGGTTTGTGGTTTTCAGCACCATCTGTACTGAAGATTTTAATAGCACCTACACTCGCTCTTAGGACACTTTCATGTGAAGAATAAGAAACATAAGCTAATATTTTGCTGAACAAATGAAAACTCTTGATTATGTTACCACAAGAAATTAGACCACTGCTTTAATTACTAAAAATCAACAAACATTTTCAGTATTGACCAATATCTGATATATTTTATTCTGTGATATAACATTATAATTCATCAGATATACCTAACACCGGATATAGATCTTTGAGACAACAACCTTCAGTAGGTGCATTAACATGGCCAGTATTAAAGTGTTTGGCTATTGGGAGTTTATAACTGTATTGTGCTGACTATAGACATTTGTTTAGAGAGATAGAGAAAGAGAGAGAGAGAGAGAGAGAGAGAGAAACACATGCACACTTATCAGAGGAACTAAAATGCATTAGAAATGTAAAAGATCAGTCTTGGTACTACAGTGTGTAGTGATAACAAATGAGCGCTCTGTCTCTGCCATTTAAGTAAATGTGTAAGTGAAGTAAATGAAAAGCACATGCTGCAGAGAGACAGAGATAGAGATAAGAGGAATTCCAGACAACTCAAATCTATACTTGAAAACTGGAAACCTGTAGTCCCTCAGGGATGAATAGGGAAACATCCCTGAAGGTCATTTTCTAATCAGGGATTCATTTCTAGAGGAGAATATTTCCTTCACTGCTGCTATCAGTGTAGAGTTGTTGAGAGCATTTACTTTAGGGAGGTCACTGACAAATGTTAACAGAAAATGAAATTAAGGACAAAATGAAAGAAACACTAGCAGTCAATGTAGAGAATTATGAAGTCTGTGGAAACAACAAATTAAAAGAACTACTATGCCATATATCTTACAAACAAATGAAAAAAAAACTGCTATGCCATATATCTAACAAAACTAAACTTGGAATTTTTATATTTAAATGTGTTCTCTGAAGATTAAAAATGTACACTTTCCAGTTTAAGCATTGTGTGAATTTCAGTGTATTTTTTCAGTCAGTAAGTAAGGCACATTTTCTATACTATTATACTGATAAAATGAAAGAATGTTGTCCTTAACCTTAGGACACAAAAGGATAAAATGTGATGCACTTGGGCAATATACTATATCTTGATCTGGAATTAAGTGTTTTTTTCTCATTATCTACAAAATTTATTTAAATTTGTCAGAGCTATTAACATTTTAACAGTGCTACAGCAAACAACAAATAGAGTGTTAGATGAGAAAACCCAAAAAAACAACTGTTTAATGAAAGCAAGCTTGTTTCTAACCAAACATGCTACCAGAGCAGTGTTTGAGGCTGTAATAATTCTAAAGGCATTATGGAATTTATGAAAATGAAAAAAAGACAACATTGCCCTTACTGTAAGGTCGACAAATGACCATATATACACACAGTTACAACAAATACACAGTCGGCCAGATTCAATAAAGCCTACACAGTGTACACTGTTTTGGATTCAATAAGCGGCGTTACAAGGTGTGTAGAGCCACACAGAGACACACAAACAACGTAACACCGTGGCATGCTAATTACAGCATAAGCAACTAAATTGCATGCTAATCAACCAATACAAGATGGCGGAGCTATTCAACAAGCTATAAAGCAACCATGTAGGCTTAGCGCTGGATTTTCCTGCAAATTCCAGAATCTATTGGAATACAGCCACAGAAAGCAGCTTACACAGAAACAATGTTAAGGGCTGCTGTTCCTTTAATTCATATGTATGTGCAACAGACTGAAGTCTATGCTGCTGCTGGTAATAGATCAAGGCCAAGAAGGAGAAGAGAGTTCAGACCCAGGGTAACATATCACACTATGCATGATGTGGAAATTGTAGAGTGCTACATGGTGAATATTGACACACTACAGGAACTCTGCAACCTCTGCCTTCCTCAGCTCAGGCATAGGATAAACTGAGGGGAACCGATCCAAGTGGGGACAAAGGAATGTGTTGTAGAGACCAACAGGGGACATGCTGGGGGTATCACAGGTATCAACATCCAGTATCCTCCATCAATTCCTGAATGCTATGCTCCAATATACTAGTGACCACATCTATTTTCCCTGTACTCCTGAGGACAGGGCCAGAAATATGCACGAGTTCTACCCTATAGCATACTACCCTGAATTACTGGGTGACATAGATTGCACACATATAAAAATTAAGCCACCACCCGGGGAACAGGGAAGGTTATACATAAATAGAAAGGGCATCCACGATATTAACTGCCACGTCATGTGTAATATTCAAGGAATCATCTTGAATGTGTGTGTGCTGGCAACCCAGGCAGTTAGCACAACTCACATATCTGCCATACTTCCCAACTGTGTCAGATGTTCACTAGTTGGGATGCCCACAGACTCATTTATTGGGGGATGCAGGTGATGCATTGGAACCGTGATTGATGATGCCCATCAGAAATGCACACACACCTGCTGAAGAATGCCATAATGAGGCACATGCTCAAGCCAGAAGTATCATAGAGTGTGTGTTTGGGCTGCTGAATCATGGTTCTTGTGCCTAGATGCATCTTGGGGAGCCCTGCAGTACAATCCACGTATATGTACTGAAATATTCACTGCATGTGCCATGCTACACAATGTCATCCTAAGAAAACAGATTCAGCAGGATCAACAAGGGGAAGGGGCACACATCCCACCACCAATGGCAAGGTAACCACAGCCACACACAGGTGAGGAGTCAGAGGGGGAACCAGCGGCTACTGTGGGTGCAGGCAAATGTAGGCATGCTCAATAGGTCTTTACATTGGCTAAGAGACATTTCATAGTACAATCACTCACCACCTAAGGGGCTAAAACCTTCCTTCTATGCCCATACATATAGTAACATTGATGCCAAGCAACACTCACAACCTTTACCTACCTATGTAATGGCTGCGTACTGCTAGCATCACACAGAGTTAGCCCTGAACTAAACCTGTTATAACTGCTGGATTTACAATTTAAGTGTTGAACCTGGAGTGTATTGTATAATAATATGAATGACTGGCATATCCTTGCATGTTGTTACTTGGTAGTGTAAGCAAGGAGAAGGTGGGTGATTTGTGCAGAAATTACCTTAACATTCAACAGCAGAGACTTATTTGACTTATATGTGTCCATTACTAAGTAGTAGGCATCAGGCATCAAAGAATCTCACAGTCATACCTCTCAAAAATACTGTATGCCCTCAGTTTAGCACCATATATTTGTTCTGAAAAATCATTATAGAGAAGTTAGAAAGTAAAGAGACATATTTCAGTTTTAGACTTCACAACCCTCACAAGATCATTAACAATACTGATGCAAAAAAAAAAAGTTTGATCCTATCAACTATCTAACTTTCTCAGACCAATATAAGTCAAAGGTGCAATTACCACTTCAACATCACAAATGCTGATATACTAAGCACTAAGTCAGCTCTGCACCCTGAGCACCATACACAAAGCTCATGTATCCATGAATCCAAAAGATAGAAAACCGGGATATGGTACAGTTATTATCACTTACACAGGGTGCTGTGTGTGTGTGTGTGTGTGTGTGTGTGTGTGTGTGTGTGTGTGTGTGTGTGGGGGGTGCAGGAAGCCTAGGCTGACACAAAAGGTCAGTGAATGTGTGTGAGTAAGAAAGAGAAGTACTCAGACATTTGGATAAAGTAACAGATGGCCAGTGAGACAAAATGAGTTTTAAGCTTCACAGCTGAACCATGTAACTGTTGTGTTTGTGTCTTTATGGGTCTTCAAGGTGAAATTGGTGTGTGATTGTTTACATGAACATAGCCAATCTCTGTGCTAGCTCTACGTCTTGGTATGTCAAACAGGTATGAGCCATGCATGGTAGAGATCACAGTTCATTGTTGTCATGCCTGACAACGACAACTGGCTCTGCCAGGAGTTGCACTGGCATGCCCACGTCCATGATCAGATACACTGCTGCTACCTGAAAATGACTGATGTCTCCTGGATGAGCTCCCCTCACAAGGATGCTGAGGGCCATGACCCCATGGCCAGCCATGCCTGGGTGTGGACATCTCAACTACTGATGGAGTAGTGGAAGTGCTGCCATTATGTGGGCATGATCAGGCACAGCCACATTAGCTTACAGCAGATGATGTGGCTAACTTACATCCATAAGGATGCCGTCACCCTCCCAGCAGATGTTCCACCACAGATACCATTCATCCCAACATGTCATTCATCTGATCCTTTGAATCGGCAACAAGTTGGAGGCACTCACACATATCAGCCTGTGTCATATCTACAACCCTAAGCATTTCTCAGGAAGACCTATGGGAATGTACTTGTGCCTCCATGATGAGCCTAAACATACATTGAGTGGCATGGGAAGAGACACCTGATCAGGTGGAGGATGGATAGCAGACCTCTTCCAAGCACCCCTAACAACTCTCCTGTGTGGTACCTTGCCCACACTTCAACAGGCACTGAAGCCACAGTAACTACACTTTCCTGAGCAGTTGTCTTTCCCTCCATCTGTCCAATATCTGAGTGCTCAGTAGAATGGGTAGGCATAGGCCTACTGGCTGTGTCTGAAGGAATTACAGGAGATGACTGATGGCAATCTTATTGTCAGATTCAACCTCTGCACCCTATCCCCTCCAACTGTGCCTCTGTTTGGCCACCATCATCATCAGAGTCTACTGATACTCTAACATCAGGTGGTAGAAGTCCCACACTTCCACTGTCAGGATCACCTGTGATAATAAGCAACAAACACAGTGAAAAATTAATACCTACATTACTATAGTCCAATATATGCTAACAAACTAACAGTTGTGCCACTTTTACAGACAGTATAGCAATGCACACAACAGTTCTGACACAAACATCCCACACTAAATATTTCTTTGAACTGCTACTCAGTATTGATTAAAAATGTTTGTCTTACCATGCACAGATGATAATATGCTATCTATGCAGGATGGTCCTGGAACAAGTGAAGCAAAAGGTAAGGACAACCTCATCATAAGTAACAGTAACATAAGGGGTAAAACTTTTTGCCATTTATATGTCCATTAACTATACTTTCAACAAGAACTTGGATAACAAGTCCAATCTAAGCCCCATGTGTAATCAATCAGAATGTGTTTTTACCCGTAGCAATCTACAATCCTCCCCAACCAATTTCTTGTTAAACAAAACTAACGCCTTGATGTAAATATTTTACTATACAAGAGTATTTAACAATTGAGATATATAAGCCTACCTGGAAGCTCCTCCTGCGACATACTTGCTTTCCCTAAAACAGTGGTACCAATGTCAAGGAAATGATGTTCTGCACTTTCATGGGAGCTGTTTGGATCCCAGACATTGGACAGGAACTCTACATTTGCTGTTAGTGGTGGCTCTGTAACAGGACCCCCCCCAATACCCATCTGATCACAGGATGCTGCAGCTGCTCTCCTTCGTGAAGATGAGCTCATGTCTGTGATCTTATGGCACACCTGATTATATGTCCTGCTTTGGCTGCCTACTGCATTTACATCTACAGCTATCTGCTACCAAATTTGCATTCTGCTTGACATATCTCCACATCCCCTCTCAAGCAGAAAAGCACTATGTTGCCTAAAAGATTCCACATTGACTTGATTCTCAGGGTCACTGAAGGCTGTTTTTTGGGGATTGAGACACCTGGGTGCCATTGTCCTATGTGTCCTAAAACACAACAGAAGGATAATACACATAAGTATCACATAACTAAAAATACCGTTCCCAGATAAAACTGAAAAGGTAGAATCTCAGTATTACCCACTGGAGAAACATAAAACAGTCTAGATATTTGAAATGTGAAAAACAGGAATTGTGTGGTTGTAACATATTACATTCACACACAAAGCAAGGCTGGATGCAAAACAAGGGACAATAATAATAGCAACATATCCTTGTTTGCGCCAAAACAGAAATGCAGCTTTGCTCCCCCCCCAAAAAAAAAAAAGATCAGGGAAATGGCATATTTTACTAAAAAGCCATTAGTGAAATGATAAAAGTGTTATGAAATGAACTGTCCATGAAACACATGTACAGATTTAACACAGAATATTCCACTTTAAGTTATTGCCAATCATGTATACCTGTGAAATGCCCTGACAAACTTGCCCATGCTATTAGTGCACTTCTAAGTAATGCATACAGATAAAAGTGGCATTTACTAATTAATAAATTATGTAAATAGGAAACACATTTTTCTTAAATGACATTTCAGCATCTACAGTATATATATGAAAAATGCAAGCATACCTTTTCAAATTCAGTAGTCTTCTGTATAGGTATGTCCCAAAGTAATAGCCTCTTCTGTGTTCTCCACATAAACAAGTCTTCTCACCTTCACGTTCCCTAGCTACACCGTTGCCTTTTTTATGGTGTAGATTCATGGATGTTAGCACAATGAAGATGCAAATAAGGTGTGAACTCATTAGAATTGCTGAATGCCAAACGCTTGACTTTGTGTAGAATATGTAAACATAGTGCAGGCACTCCCTCAGTGTTTGTTGCTAATGGATTGCAACTGTAAATGAAAGAAAACACGACAGCAATGCAGAGTACCCAACCTCCAGTGGGTGTGTCAGGTTAGACTTACAAAGTGTACAGAAAAAGAAGTTATGTACTCACCATAACGTTCCATGTTGGTAGTCCATCTCACCCTTCATTTTTACATATGGGTTCGGAGCCGATCCTCGGCTCTGACTCAGCCGATTTACAAGCTCAAAGACTTCTGGTTGACTCGTGGCTAAGAAGGTATCCCATAGTGCACCAGTACAAACCCCAGCTCTTGTTTGCTGCTCACTAGAAGAAAAAACCCATAACAGACAAACCAATACTAAAGGGTCTACAACCAAAGATAACCAAATTATTATTATTATTATCTCCAGATCTTCCAGGATGGAGGCAGGAGGGCAGGTTGGTAAAAATGAAGGGTGAGATGGACTACCAACATGGAACATTATGGTGAGTACATAACTTCTTTATATTGTGTAATTCATTCTCACCTTCATTTTTACATATGGGACAGTGTCCCTAGCACCTTATTCTTGGGTGGCTCACTGGAAAATATTCCTAAGCACTGTGGAGCCAAAGAGTGCTCTACCCCTAGAAGCTAAATCCAATTTGTAATGTGTAATAAAAGTGTGAGGGGTAGCCCACGTAGCTGCTGCACAAATATTATCAAGTGGGACCCTGGCTTGAAAGGCTGCAGAGGTAGACAGCGACCTGGTAGAATGAGCCTTGATCCTGCAGGGTAAAGGTCTGTCCTCCAAACTGTAGATAAAGGCTATGCAACTGGAAATCCAGTTAGATAGTGTCACTTTAGAAGCTGGTAAGTCCAATCTGGAGACAGAAAAGGAAATGAATACTTGATCTGATTTCCTAAATTCCTTGGTCTGCTGTAAATAAAAACATAGCTGTCTATGAACATCCAGCTGATGAAAACGATATTCAGATGCATTACAGTGATTAGTGAAGAAAACTGGGAGTTTTATGGATTGATTTAAGGTGGCAGGGGAACAAACTTTGGGGACAAAGGAGGGATTAGTGAAAGATCAAGTAAGATGGCTTAACATACAAGGCTTGTAGCTCCAATACCCATCTAGCTGATGTAATAGCTACCAAAAACAAAGTCTTCCAAGACAACAATTTCAATGAAGATGAGTGGGAAGGTTCAAATGGGGGAGAAGTCAGTTTGGACAACACAAAATTTAAATCCCAAGATGCCACAGGTTCTTGCAGTGGTGGTCTCAAAAGAGTGATTCCTTTCAAAAAGGTCTTGCATAGCTTATGAGACATTAAATTGTTATCTGGAAACCCTAAGTGAAAATGAGAAATTATCACCAATTGGGCTCTGATAGTGGCGGCAGCAGCTCCTTGTTGAAAAAGCTCATAGAGAAATTCCAAAATCACAGGGATATAAGCAGTGTAGGGATCTACATTCATTTTCTGTGCCCAAATAGAAAATCTTTTCCATTTGCTGCCATACAGCCTCCTAATTGAAGGTTTATGGGAGGACATAAGAATATGTGATACTGAGGATGATACATCATGAAGCCAGACTAGGGATGGAACTGGAGCAGCCACACTGTCAACCTGAGGGTGTGGATTGAGGGATGTAGTGAACCTGACATGTGAGTCAACAGATCTGGAGCTGGGTCCAGGATCCAAGGATCATCCAGGAGAAGAGGCTTGAGAAAGGGGAGACAGACCTGATGAGGCCAGTAAGAAGCAATGAGGATCAACTTGGTTCCCAGCTGACTGGCTTTCTGAATCACTTTGGAAATGAGAAGAAATGGAGGAAAAGCATGCAGAATTCTCATGGGCCAGTCGTGAGCCAGAACATCTCTGAGTCTCTCCCCCAGAGGGGGAATGAGGGAAAAATAGCTGCTGCATTTGGTATTGACTGAGCTGGCAAAGAGGCTGCAGCAAGGCTGTCCCCATTTGTGGAAAATATGTTCCGCTGTTTCCTGTTTCAGAGACCACTCATGAGGCAGTAGGATCGCCCGGCTGAGCTTGTCGGCTATCACGTTGGTCGTCCCTGGAATGTGCGTTGCAACCAGAAAGTGCTGGGAAGAAATCACCCATTCCCAAACTTGCATGGCCTCTCGACAGAGTGGGTAAGATCTGGTACTGCCCTGTTTGTTGATATACCAAACTACCGACATGCTGTCTGATTGTATCACAATAGTCCCGAGAGGAAGAAGATCTTGAAGTGCTTGCAACATCAGGAGCACTGCCCTCATCTCCAAAACATTGATATGCAGGTGAGCTTCATGTTCTTGCCATGTGCCTTGGACAGTCCTGCTGAGATAATGCACCCCCCACCCAATCTGGGAGGCATCTGTGGTCACAGTGGCAATGGGTTGGGCAGGAACAAAGGGGGTTCCTTTGATCAACTGGTTGGGGGCTATCCACCAAAGAAGGCCCTTCTTGCATGAATGCATCAGCAGGATAGGATGACTCAGCAGGAAATATTGGAAGGACCATTGGGAAGACAGGAGCCACTGGAGGATTCTCATGTGCAACCTGGCTAATGGTGCTAATAGAATGGTGGAAGCCATAGTCCCGAGGAGCTGAAGAACCCACTTTGCTTTGACTTTCCGCAATGGGAGAAGATGTTGAATTTGAGAGATTAAGTTTTGTGCCCTGTCGTCGGGGGGATGAGCTGTCATGTTCACTGTGTCTACCTCTGCGCCTATAAAAATCACAGATTGAGAGGGCAATAATGCAGATTTTTCCCAATTTATGGAGATCCCTAACTGAGCACAAAGTTGAATAGTGGTGTCTCTGTTTTGGAGGAGTAGATGCCTGGTGGGGGCGGTCAAGAGCCAGTCATCCAAATATGGAAACAGCTAAAATCATTGACGTCTCAGGTGATCTGTCACTACTGCCAAGCATTTGGTGAACACCCTGGGGGCTGTGGCGAGACCAAAGGGCAGCGCATGAAACTGATAATGACTGGCTCCCAGCTGGAAGCATAAATGGCTCCTGGACGCCTTGTCCATTTTTATATGGTAGTAGGCATCTTGGAGATCTACAGGGCACATCCAACAGTCTTTCCCTAACAACAGGAGTATCGACTACAGAGTTACCATCCAAAACTTGTCCTTCTTCAAAAATTCATTTAACCTGCTGAGGTCCAATATTGGCCTCCACTCTCCGGTTTGCTTTGGTACTAAAAAGAACCTGGAGTAAGTTCTGGATCCTATCTGGTCTGCTGGTATGGACTGGATGACTCTTTTTAAAAGCAACTTGTTGATCTCCACAGTTGCCTGATCCCTGTGATGGGTGGTACATCTGGGATCTTCTTGGGAACAAATGGTGGAAGGGAAAAGGGTATGATATAGCCTCTGGTAACAACTCTTTGTATCCACTTGTCTTGAGTGATATTTAGCCAGTTTTCTGGATAAAAAGAAATGCGACCCCCGACCGGCCCCAGAGAAATGCAGTCGGGCCTCACATCAGGAGTGCTGATAAGGCCATCCCCGTAAGGAATCACGGCCTTGCTGGTATTGTGGACCGCCCCTGCCTCTAGGGTGACATCTCCAATTTCCTCCTCCTCCTCTGCCTCTGAAGGAGGATTCACCCTGTGTGTCCGGAAAGACCCTCTGGGACTTTTTGAATCACATTTTACCGCCTCTTTGACCTTTGGGGTATGGTCGAGAGGGAATAGTAAAATGTACTCCCATGGCAGAAAGCGTCTTTCCTTCTTGCTCACACCGAGTGAGTGTGTCCTTCACCTCAGAACCAAACAATGAAGAACCATCAAATGGGGTGTTGTTGAAAGTAGACTTGAACGGTTCTGCAAAATTACACAAGTGCATCCAGAAGTGACACCTCAGGGCAACTCCTGAACCCACTGCTCTACTCACTCTATTAGCTGCATAGGAGATAAGTTGCATGGAGGAGTTACCTATAGAATTTAAGGTAGACAACTGAGCAGAGATCTTGTCAGGAACTCCCTCAGTACACGCACTTTGCACAGAATCTCCTAACTCCTTGAGGAGATCCCTCTGTAATTTCATGAAGTGAGTGAGATAGTTCAATGATCAAAGGGTAAATGCTGCTGAACTAAAGATATGCTTCCCAAATCTGTCCATCTGTCGAGAATCCTTATTTGGCAGATGAACAGAGAAAGAAGTCTCTGCCAGCTCCTTCTTTGTGGCTGCCACCATCACCATGGCATCTAAGGGAACACCCTTAGACAAAACCTCTTTACCAGGAGGGGCAGACAGAAACTTATTGGGTCTTCTGGGGACTGGCTCCAAGGCATCAGGAGTATCCCACACCTTTTGACTAACTAGATCCATCAGTTCATCAGAAGGTGGAGACACCCAAGAGGCAGAAGGTTGAGACCCGAAGCATTAAGGTACACTGACTCCTCATCAGAAGGGTTGACAGTGGGCCAGTCACACCTTTACTTAAGAATCTCCAAGATGTCCATGAAGGAGACATCATCAGAGGACGACTTGGGGGACCCCTCCAACTCCTGCAGGTCAGTGTCCGATGTCAATGACTCATCCTGGGAGTCAACATGCTTCCTCTTGGATAGCCTCTTCCAGGGAGGCTCAAGGCATTCCAGGGAGGCCTCAGAAGAGTGGGGGCTACCAGCTGATGGCTCCTGAGGCTGAGGGTCTCTGCTGTCTCTGGAGAAAGAAGAGGCTGAGACCAAAGTGGGTGATCTTGGGGGAAGAGTGCTGATAACACTGGTAGGGGCTGGAGAATGAGACATCATGCTCCTCATCATCTCAAACGCTGACCTCTCTGGCTCCAAAGACCTCCCCTGCTCTGAACAGACAAAGGTTGATGTCGGAGCCAGAGCTGTCGGCTCAGAGATAGATGCAGGGTCAAAGCTCACCCTGGCTGACGCACCGAGAGGAAGGCTTGGAACTGAAGAAAATTGATTCCAACCTTCCCTGTCAGTGCCGACAGGAGTGCTTTGGCCCCTGGACATGATGGATGGCACCGAGCGTGTCCAAAGCAGTGACAAAGGGAGCTGGAACTGATAGTACCTCTGGTGGCACCAAGCACTCTGGCTTCAAAGGGCCAACATGGCTCGGAGGAGGAATAGCAGACAAGGGCAAAGCTGGATAAAGTGGCTCCTGAGCCGACTGGGTCGGAGCCAACAATAATTTTGGTAAGGCAGACGACTTCAGGAGTCTCAACACTACCCTCTCCACATCTTCTTCTGAAAAGATCCTGGAAGATCTGGATGACATAGTAGGGGATCTTGATCTATGGATACTAGAGACTTCAGTAACACGGAAACTGGTGGGGAATCTACAGACCGGCTCCGAGTATCAGGTTCAATTGCTGATTCAATCGCTTCTGACATCGACTCTGAGACACTTGGAACTGACTCTGACCTAACAATGGTGCTCTCCTTCGGCTCCGAAGGCAGTGGAGTCGAGAAGGCAGATTTTGACTGTTTAGCAGGCGGCTCCAAGACACCAGCCGGTGCCAGAGAAGGCCTTTTTGAAGACTTAGATTTGCCAGACTTGGAGGAAGCCGAAGAACTGGATAGAACTTCCTCAAAAGATGGTTTTAATAGACCCTTGAGTATAAGATTGTTCTTTCTCTCCTGTAACACCCTAGGAGAGAAAGCATGGCAGAACAAACACAATTCCTGCAGATGGATGGCCCCTAAACAGTAGACACAGCTACTGTGGACATTTGTTAAAGACATCTTTTGGGAGCATTTCATGCACTTCTTAAAACTCAAAGGTTTGTGCTCCTTACTCTCTTTAGACATTTCACACACACACACACACACACACACACACACACACACACACACACACACACACACACACACACACACACACACACAGGAAAGGAAGAAGAAGAAGAATGAGGGAAGAGGACTAGGTCCTCTAACTAAAACGGGCCTAGCCGTACAGAAGGAAGTATTATGAGGACTAGGTCCTCTAACTTAAACAGGCCTAGCCCGGTGGAACAGAAAACTAGGTCTTCTAATTTAAACAGACCAGAAAACGCACACACACAGAAAACTGTATATAACTCTATGTGGTAATAATTTGAAGAAAATAACTAACATACTAAGGGAGGAACTCCAACCCTTAGCAAATAACCAGTGGACCCCCGCCAAAAATACAATCTCAGATTAAGGAAACTAAACTGCCAATAACGGTCTAGAACAAACAACAGAATAACAGGAGCCCCTGTTAACTATCAGCGGAAAACCGCCACAAACTAACAAACTACCTGATAAGAAAAAAAGCACAATGGCACCTACATAGAACTCTAAACTGGCACATAGGATACCAAACTAACAACAAGTTTAAGCTAAGACTGCACAGAAAAGGGCAAACAACACTACTGCCTAGGATAATAGCACCTTACAACACAGTAATAACTGTAATACAAAATTTAAATAGAAGAATGTTGACACTTAGCCAGAACCAAGAGAAGCACAACCAAACTCGTTGGCTCGACAAACGAGATCTGGGGTTTGTACTGGTGCACTATGAGATACCTGCTTAGCCATGAGCCAACCAGAAGTCTTTGAGCTTGTAAATCGGCCAAGTCAGAGCCGAGGATCGGTTCCGAACCCATATGTAAAAATGAAGGTGAGATTGGACTACACAACATCTAATTTTATCAAGGTTGGAAATGCTAGTAAGCAGCACATAGTTCATAGGTTCTGTTCTTTAACATCCAACATCCCTTTCATTTGTTGCCAAGTGTATGTTATCATCATTTAATATTTTCACACATTTTAAAGACAAGGATATAGAATGCCTTACAGACTGCATGTCTCAGACTACTAGTCAGATAAGACAAGAATGAGCAACAAACACAGAGATGTAAGACATAACATCATTTTTGTAAGCAATAGTCATAAACAGTGATTGATCACTCAGTGTACTACCTCCAAAATGTATACATGTAAAAATACCTATGTAGTTTCTTAATACTGTGGATGATGCTGCAGCTGGTTGTATGCAGAATGATTTCAGTTCTCTGCTGCAAAGCTGTTTGTGTGGCAGAGATAAGGCACCCTTACTGTGTTTTAAAGGTTCATTGGAGTGAGAGTTCAAACCCTGCCCTATGTAGAAATGTTTGAGGTGTACTAACAAACATTTTGTAGTGTTTATATCATAGATTGCTTTTCTTCATTTCAACTTCTTTTCTATTTTTTTTTTTGGCCAGTGTTTTCACAATGCGAGGCTTAGCACAAACAAGGGAAATGGAGAAAATCAATGTCAGTTTTGGCTGTGCTTATCTCATTTGTGTGACACTTAGCAGTGTGCAAACCCAGACTAATGGATAACACAGAAAGCAGACAAAATGCCTGCAGAACACCTGCAGACAAGGTGGGTGTAAAAGTGCAAAGGTCATACATTGTTGCAATTTATGCTTTCCAGCGAGCAAGTGATGCACAGTGGTAGCATGGCTCCCCAACAGCTGCAGTCATCGAACACCTGCAGACAGGATGCAATGACTGAAAATGGATGTATTCAATTAATTCTGTTGGGAACCATGCAGGCACACTAAGTGGTGTTATGTGGCAGTTAACACAGAGAACTTAAGAATGAGTAGGAATTTATGGAACTGTTATGTCATGAGTCCTGTGGCAGCAGGTGTAGCTAACTGTAGGGTTGGAGTGCAGATGGTCATGGGTTATAGTGCATGATGTGTAACCTATTTTTAATGTTGTGACAGTGCATTTTGTAGCAATAAACTGTAGAATAGACAAGTCTTATTTCAACATTTTTGTGGCAACAGGTGTAAGTCTAGGACTACCATACACATTGGTCCTGGGTCTTAATACAAGGCATTCTAGACATTTTTACTGTTGTTCCATTTCCCATTATATTCACTCTCACTTATAATACTTTAGATATTGGAGCTGATACAAATTATATGTATGAGGGATGAGACACACTTAGTGTGTTTTCAGATGTATGACTGAGGGTATACTGAATATATTTCTATAAGTATACTTATGTTATCTGGACTTGGATAGCATTCACAATTAAACAAGACACATACACAACTGGATCTATTACAATAACCTTGTCAGGTCACACACATACATGTGTAACACCTGAAACCATGAGCTGTATTTATGAATGATTCCTGACTTTGTCTGACTAGCACTTCTTCTGCGGCAACGATGAAAAATCAATGATGTGGAAGAAAATGTTTTGTCTGTTATGCCTAGGTTTGAATCCCACACATTAAAAATCAGTTTTATCACTGTATAAAGCCAAAAACAAATGTGTCAGGTCATGACAGTTATGCCCTCAGTGCATGTCTGCAAACTTAACTCATCTAACAATTACCATCCAATTTTCAATACATATTTCTAAGCTACATCACCAAACTCAAACTAAAGTCAAGTGTCAGATTAACCTTCCTGTTTCAAATATTTATGCCATTCTTGCTTGGCACTGTTGCACTCCATTTAACATCTCGCACATGTATGTACAATATATGCACATTACAAGTATTACTTTCATCAATCTGTAGGTATAGTGTGCATTTGTTAGGGTATATACTTAAATGTAATACTTCATATAAAACAGTTGTATAAGTGTGTTAATGCATTGTATGTCACATATGGTGGTACTAATTTTATCCATTTTTTTCTCTCACTAAAACCCTTTTCTCTCCTTATTTTCTATTATGTGTCATCAAAATGTCTCCATGTCATTCATGTGTACTATATCACTAAATGCTACACAGCATAATGAAGTAGGCAAGACACAGTGGATCTACCTGCCCCTGCTCCACCAACTCTAGCACAGATGCCCAGCACATCTGCGACCCAACCTGGAAGCACTGCCTCTGTTGCCCCTGTACTACCTGTGCCCTCAGGTAGTACTGCCCAAGCAAATGGTGCAGTGGTACCCTGCGGGAGCAGTGGAGGAGGTGGAGATTTCATCACCTGCTGGGAGATATCAGGGTTGGTGCATAGGGTTGTGCACCATACCATTGGTGTATGTCTAGACTGGCTGGACAGGCTGCTGTCCAACATGGTATGTAGAAGGATAAGACATCAAGCACTCCAGCCACCAGTGGAGTAAGGGGAGAGTGATGACAGTCCAGTGGGTGAGGACTCACTTCTCACTGCCTCCATGTTTGCTGGAATGAGCGTGTGTTATTCCCTCCCTCACTCCAGTCATGGTGTCCCCCAACTTGTTGTGTCTCTCACCATCCCTGTGTCTTGTCTTGTTTGTTTGCATTTTCTTCCTCACATATCCAACTTATCTGACCCAGAAATACCTACGTCCCCTTCCCAGCATTCCTCTCTTACTGATTAAAAAAAAAATGGGCACCTGTCCCACAAAAAAGATATCGTCCCATACATAGCTCTCAATTTTGCACGTGTCTTCTTGACACACTTGATTTGGTCCAACTGGCTATAAAATATGATTACTTTGTTGTCACCCCTCTCTGTGGAGGAGACAGTCCAAATTCAGCTAATATTCTGCACATATTATCAGTTTTTACTGAAGAAATTGATAGCAATGTTTCTTTCCAACCTTCCTCCAGCACATTAGTATATTGGTTTTGCTTTGCTCTTCCCCCTACTTACTCCCTATTTCACCACTTTCCTATCTACCCATATAATCTGGTCAAAACGTAAAGTACACACAACACACATAAGTACAATAATAAGCAATGGATCCCTTCACTTTTTGGCCTCTGTTTTTGAATAGAGTTTGGCATTGCATACTAACGCAAAGTGATGGTGAGTGGGATTTACATTGCTGCTGTTACCTCTGCACAATGCTACTTAATCCTGATGTGCTACATAAACACACACAATAACATATGTTGAATGTACTATATACGATAATATGTCATTGCATTATCACATACACCTGGATTCAAACCCAGTCTCATCTGGACTCAAAAATAAATGTGTCAATCCATTTTCGCATGCTGCCAGAGATTCAGCTAAGCAGCAGGTGTGTTTCATAGATGCAGTACTAACTCTCAAACTTTTATCAATGCGGCTCACATTTGCACATTGCTTAACTATGCTCAAACAGGGAAAGTAATAAAAATGTGTATCTCACACGTGCAATCACTTTTTCAACCATCGAGCAAACCTGCTGCTGACCACTGCAGTATGTAAAATCACTGTTAGCATGTATTATTGTTGCTTACTGTCCATTTACTTTTTATGCCATGAAACTACATGTGGAAACATAACAAACTGAAGGCCGTATCTAAGGATATGTCACATATTTACAATGCAGCCATGTGTTGCATCCTCCCCTGCACCGCAACCCTGGTGTCTCAGTACTTTTTCACACACATATATCAACTGCACTACATAAATTACTATCAAATGTTTTGTGATATGCAATGCACATCAATCTGGTAACATGCAGAACTAGAACTAAAACTATCTTCACAGTTGAACATGCCTACAGATCCATTAACTGACCCTGGGAACTATTGACCAGCCTTATCTGCAAGGCTATGGAAAACATCATCATGGACCTTATCCACAGTGACATAGGTGACCTTCAACACTCTTGACTTTACCCATTTTGGTGTTGTCAATGGTAGATCTTGCTTATTATACCTAGTGGACATCTTTAATAATGTCCCCAAAAGCCCTGGATGAGGGAAACAGAACATACTGCCTATGTTTATTTAGCCAAGGTCTTTCACACAATCCTCCATTCAGGTATCATAGAGAACATCTCCCATCTTGGGATTAACCCATACACTCCTAGATGGATGGCCAACTGGCTGACTGACAGAACACACACTATCAAACTTGGGGAGTCCATCTTCACCAGTAGACTAGTAGCCAGTGGAGTACCACAAGGATCTCTGCTGGACTCTCTACTGTTTGGAATCTATTTCTCTGAAGTCCAGGCAAAGGTAGATGGCCTGTGGCTTACCAAGTTGGTAGATGTCCATCAAATGGGCACAATCATATAGAGCTCCCAATGATACTAACATATTAAACAAAAGGCTGACACAGACAAATGATTGGTGCCAAACTCATGGACTGAAACTTAACACAAAGAAATGCCTCATTGTCCTCTTTGACAAAGACATACCACTGCTAATTATGAAATACATAGCACCCCTCTAAGCATAAACTCAGTGGTGCAAGACTCGGGAACACAGGTTGATAACAATCTAACCTTCGAGCACTATGTGTCCATAGTGTTATGACAGGCATTCTACATTGTGCACCTCACAGAACAGGGCATTGCATCCAAGAACAGAGAAGTCATAGCTCCAATGTACTCGACCCTTATCAGACCACTAAGTACAATGCTCCCTTCTGTATGTACCTCACTGGACACCTGCAGCAAATGGAGAAACCACAGAGGTTTCTGACCTGGATAATTTAGGGCCTCCAAAACATGACATACAATGAAACACTGAGTCCTGTCACTGTACTCAGTATCATACAGACTGCTGAGAGGCAACCTGTACCCAGCCTACAGAGCAGTCTCAGACCCTACCCTACTGGAAATGTTGGACATCCGCAAATCAAATGGGACAAGAATAACTTGCTTTAGGGATCTAAATCTAGTGTGTGACATAAACAGAACATGCTGGAGAGACAGATATATGTCCCAGCAATTGCCACCCCTTTGGATTCGGCTCTCACTGCATGTGAAGCACTGCTCCTTAATGACCCTTTTCAAGTGCAACTTTGACAGCTGGACAGGTAATCATATAATCATCCCAGCGATGGCACCTATGTCCCTCATAGACAGGGGCAGTCAGTGCTGATCACAAAATTGCTCTGCTAACAATGAACATCTAACTATGCTCAATAAGATTACTTGGGCTTGTAATGGTCTTAGTGCCATTAGCCTAGTAAGCTCCTACAAACCTATGCAGGCATCCCAACATCTTCTCTCCTACATCCAGTGCTGTTGTCATTCACTATAAATTGTTCTGCAGCCTTATAAAAGTCAGACTTGTGCTGTGGTGCTTGTGTAAAGTACTGAGCTCTATAGTCTGTGTACTTAGGTAGTGGTTCTGTTCTCACTGCAGTCTGGGGTGTGTGTGCATGTGTGTGTGTGTGTGTGTGTGTGTGTGTGCGTGTGTGTGTGTGTGTGTGTGTGTGTGTGTGTGTGTGTGTGTGTGTGTGTGTGTGTGTATGTGTGTGTGTGTGCACTTGCTTGACATCACAGAGAGCCTTTTACACCTGTATGTTGGACACTGTTATTACCATATTCTTCTTACCAGAAACTGCTGATATCATCAGCTATAAAGTGCTGTCTGAGACAGTCCAAGTCAGACTTGAGCTGTGGATCTTGCCTTAAATGCAGAGTTCTGTCATCTCTGTACTTAGATAGATAGGAGTTAAATTCTCACAGCAATATAGTAGGGTGTGTGTGTTTGTGCACTTGCTTGCCATTACAGAGAGCCATTTACACCAGCATTTGGGACACTAGTATTGCCATAATCTCCTCACCAGACACTGCTGATTTACAGTGACATGGCTTTCAGTCTATCCATGTAAGTCATGGCATGGTTTGTAGGCCCTGTGTTTTCTCTGTGAGGAACCCTTGTGGTCTCTCCAGCTGCTGTATTTGTCTGGTGAGCTACATGTAAAATAGAGCATTCTATTCTATTAGTGCTGTGATGAGGTTCAAGTGCAGTGCTGTAATATAATCCTTAGACCTGAATATGATGGCATGACTTATTATGCACACAACATAGGCTTTCAATACCAGCATGGACACTTGGTGGTCAAAGCTCAGATTGCTATCTATGTTTGCTCCCATTGCTTGCATCACTTGGTTTATGCATAGCAGAAATGTTGTCAATGCTGTAATTAGCATGGAATTCCACTTTTCAGAAGGACAAAATAAAGACACATTTTTGCATTTATTTGTAGATGGTGTGGTTTTGTCACCAATCATTTGTCTGTGTTAGCCCCTCCTGTCGTATGTTTTCATCATAGGTGGACTCAATAATTTCACCCAGTATGTAATAATCAGTAAATTTGGGAAGCCAAAGGCCATATACGTTAGCCGGAACTGTAAAGAAATAGAGTCCAAACAGTAAAGGAGCAAGTACAGATCCCTGGAGTATGCCATTGGTGACAGCTGTACTGGTACAGGTTGATTCACCAACTTTCACAGTATCTGTTCTGTCAATGAGCCAATTGGTTACCCATCTAGTGATGTGAGGATTAATCTCCAGCTAGGTGAGTTTCTCAATGATACCTGCATGGGCGATTGTGTCCAAACCCTAGGCCAGATCAGGATAGCCAGTATGCACTGTCTTACCTTCATCAGGCCTATCACACAGAATCAATGGGCTGTGACAGCATCACAGATCACCTATCGTGTAACTCAGCAAATATACTTTCCTGACATGGTTGAATACACACTTCAACACACCCTCCACATAGACTATGTTCCTGTAGAAGGGTGTACATTAACATGCATCCATGTGAGTTATGGGGGAGACAGCACCTGATGCATGCATGTATAGACACATTCTGACTCAGCTCATCTGTGAGGTAGACCAAGATTTCATCATGGATATTTTACTACATGCACACTAGTACTATTAAGCTGGTTCCTACCAGATGTGTTGATATTGCAGGCTCCCTGGTAAAACTTAAATTATTCACAAGGAAGCTTAATTTTGATATACTTTTCCATGTTAAAACTTACGGTGAAGCTTGAGGTATTTCACACAATGGAGATTGTCTTAAGAAACACAGTTCTTTCAATCCTGCCTTACATCTTACCATGCAACTTTTTGAAAGAACAGTGATGGAGGATGTTTAAAAGATACATCCTCATAGTAAATGGATATTTCATAATCTTACCGGGAAAGAGAATGAATTTTTGGATAAACTTAGGAATAACAGTAATTTACACATTTAAGAAATCTGATAAAGAGGGTGGAATAGTGTTGGTTGATGTACAAGACTACTCCAACTTGATGTTGGATATCTTGCATAACAATGAAACCTATACCCCTGTATGTAAAAATCAAATTAATATTGCATATCAAAGAAATCATTCTTATTTAGAAGAGTATGCTCTAAATCAGTGCATTGATGCTGACACCTTCAATTTTTTTTTATCAAAATCCAACCCCACCATTAAAATAATTTTTGGTATTCTGAAAATTCATAAGGATGCCATTAAACCTCTGTTAAGGCCAATTGCTTCTGCACAGGGATCAAAAACTCTCCCCCTTGGCAGTCCTAGCTGATAAGTGGGTAAAAATGTTATTGAAGCAACACCACATCATATAAAAAATTCCTGGTACTTCTTGGGATATTTAAAGAACAACATTTGGAGGAAGGAATTAACATTTTTAACTACTGATGTTATGGACCTATTCACTGTTATCCCTAAAAATGAATGGCTTTTTGCTGTTTTATTTTACCCTTAATAGATCACCTTCTTTATCAAATGACAACCTGGCTTTGATGGTAGAATTAATGTCTCTCATTTTAGATAATAATTTTATCTTTTTGAAGGAGAGTTCTTTCAACAAACAAGGGGTGTTGCTATAGGGACATATGTGCCCCAGTTTTTGCCAAAGCTGTTTTGTTAAGATGGGAAAAGCAATATGTTTTTAATAGTAGGTTTTCCAAGAATCTCCACCTGTATTTAAGGTTCCTTGATGATGTCTTTATTTTGCAGGGTGATACAGAGGTGGAGGTTCATTCTTTTGTTGAGTATTTAAAAAAACTATGGATTTTTAAAAATGTACTTATGGGGAGAGGATAAACTATCTTGACACGCTTATATCACACACAGCAAAGAATTTAAGTCAAATGTATGTAGAAAAGAGACTTTTTGTAATTCTTGTTAGTTCCCATTTTGCTAGCTACCACGCTTTTACAAATTGGTTAAGCTGAAAGAAATGCTCACTGTCAGAGGTGACTCAGATAACTTGGTTAGTAGCTTGATCAAAGAAGTGTTCAGTGCATGGAAGGGTAGATTTATACCTCTTCTAGTATTAGGTTTTGACAAACCATCAACTGATGAAAATTAGGTTAAATATGAAAAAACACTTATCATATAGCTTAAAAAGTTTTCTAAAGAGATAAGGGAGATTGCCAAGAGAAATGGGAACATTTTTAAAATGAATTCAGATATAAACAAAATGGTAATAGAGAACTTATGTGGCAGCTTAGGCTAAGTGCCACTTTTTCACCAGTGTTGAATGAACACATATCCGTAGCACCAGTTTTGAATATCAGGGCTAACAAATTGTAAATTATATAACCAAAAAATAGAAAACAAACTATGGAAAAACAAAAAAGGCAAAGGACAAAAGCAACTCCAACAAGTTCCAACAAAGTAGAAAGAAGTTTAATGAGGTTAGCACTTTCGTACAGATCAGTGCCTGTACTTCTTCAGACAAAGAAACATCATTAAATAAATCACTTATATACCTTCCCCCTCCAAGTAAACCACACCTACCAAAATTCACATGAATAATTAAATTAGTAATTAAAGGAGTACCGCACCCACAGACTCAAAAAACATGCTTAAAACATCATGGCATGATGTTTCCTACACTTTAACAGTACTCTGGGATTATTTTCAGGATTTTAAATATTTTTATATGTAATTCCAGACTCTGACCACCTGGAGACTGGCATATTGACGTGGTTTGGATAAAACAGGTTGCCATCCAGTATCCCAGAATTCATTGTTTGGCTCAAAATGTTACATCATGCAGGCCTCCGTTTGCCTAAAGTTCCTGTCATTTCATAGATGTTGCATGCGTACAAAGTACTGAGTAAAATAGAACAGTGTAAGTAACATCCCCTGCTGCTGGATGACTACTTAAAACAGAAACAGTGCAAATGCCACAGAACACACTCAAAGTGCTGTTTACTGCTGCCTTTTTTTCTAATTTAGTTTAAATGGCACTAATTTGTGAGACAATGAATTCCAGTCCATTTACTTCTCCTCTCCCCCATAACACTTAGCTTCCCTAGCTGTCAAAGTCCTGAGAGTAATTTGACCTGGTAATTCCATTGTTTGGCAGATTTCAGCAGGGTGCTTGACTCATGTAATTTAATCTTTGCTCTAGCATTTCTTTTGTTAGAGGGGACATTTTTTTGCTACACTATAGCCATGGCCTTACTTGACTGCAATCACATCCAGTAAGGTCTTGCACCAAGAAGCTAAAGAATAAAACATTTATACTATTAACCAGTTTAGATCTTTATTAATTTAAGTGTTAAGGTATCACTTCATGCTTCCTACTTGTTAAAAATTGAGATTTACATGTGCAAAGTGTGTTGGTATGTAGTGTTTGCCTTCATATGTTTTTACTCCACTGGTTGGTTTGCAAAAAAAAAACCTTTTGGAGTGTCCCTGGATTTGTCTTTGTACATACAAACCACATTGCTATATTTTCCCCTTCCTTTTTCTTGGGTCCAGAAGTCACTTATAACAAAGTCAATTTTTTATTGATTTTTTTTAAATAAAGGATATCAAGGTTAACTTACCTTGAATCAGATAATGGATGCAAAGAATCAGTGTTGAAATATTTGTGCATGGACAAAATCCCTTACTAAATCTATTTGCCAGCCTCCAGTTCAATTGATGCTATGGCTTTAATATACTGGTGTGTTTGCTCATGCCTTCCAAATATCTCCACCATTACATACCAATTTTGCAGTGTAGTAACCACCCAATATGCCCATACCCCTTTAGCCATCAATATGCAGCTACTCATGTTCATGTGAGTATGTGAATTCATTTTTAGACTTAAGGTGTGGAAGCTGCACTGAATAATTCTAGGTGCTTGTTCAGGTTTCACATGGTGCTTGCTTAGAGCTACTCTCATGTTAAGCCACTATGAATATGTTGCACTGCCACCTCTGATACCAGTGTAATGTTTTAATCTTTCTATTCCCACACTGCACACTAGCAGTATCTGGTGCAAATACAACAGAGAAGTATGCACGCGATACACACCTAAGCATCATTTGCCGTGCAGAATGTACACGTATACATACCACATTTCTGTGTTTCCAAACATCGGTGTTACTACACTACTACTGAATAAAATGAACAGCACTCAGGCTGGGGGAAGGACAAGGGAGCCATGACATCACAGAATGGGTGGGTCTTATTTTAGTTAGAATCAGATGACAGCTGTGGTGATGTCACTTTGGGGGAGGGAACTGATTTAAAAAAAAAAAGTACCTGCACTGTCTGGCCTCAATGATGTCAGTAATTGGGTGACTCCAGCAAGCTTTATTCAAATGTGAGAGAATTATTTTGTAAGTGAAACCATCACAGTATGAGAAGGTAGGCTTCTGTTACAGAAGTAAGGGGAATTATAAAAATTGTAAATGCTTTATTGTTGTTGCTTTACAGAGGACAATGTAAATAGGGAGGAAAAGGGCCGTGCAGTTGAGGAATACATTAGAGAAACCTGTTGTACTCCTTTAAAAGTTAAAGGCACATTAACACACAAAATAATCCATTAGAAGCAATCAGTTTAAAAAATCATTGAAATAATTGGTAGAAGTAAAAAGCTAAACAGCTAAAAATCCTGTAACACACTTAAAACATGAATGTATATTTCAAAAATTGAAGATAAAAATGAAATAATGGGGATGGAAAATATACATATATATGTATACAATATGTATCAGTTCATATGAGCAGCAAATGCATATAATGTTAAAATATTATATATTGATAAATGCAAGAATACATGTGTATACACAAATACATCTTAAAAGGCCTGCTATAATAAATGTAAAATGTATTTATGTTTATACAAATATATATATAAAAAAAAATATATATATATATATATATATATATCTATATATATATATATATATGTAAAAACAGTATGTAATATGTATAAAGGAAGTGGAGAATGACATGAATTCATCAAATTCCTTATCTAATTAAACTGAGTTTCAAAATGCAAGCTATGGAACTCACATCATTTATGCCTGGATGCCCGAAGGCATCACACCTGAGTTGCCATAAAAGCTTGCACCTCTCTAACCATAATGAAGTAGGGCCACCCCTAATAGTCTCAGTAACTTGTTCTATAACTCTAAAAACAAAAGTGTGATGAAGGTAGTTTATTATGTGTTTTGCAAGTGCGTTCTCAACCTATTTATTTTTGATTGCCTATATATGTTCATACAACCTGTCCCTGAGTCTTCTGTCCATCTAATCAATATAAAAGATGGCACATAATTTACACTTGGCCAAATAAACTATGCTCTTAGAGTTACAATTGAATCTGCCACTGCACGAGAATCTGTAATCCCTAACTGTAAAGAGACATCCAGTGTCAATATACCTACAATAAGGGCAAGTTTCACATCTAAGCATGCCTTTTACTCATGAATTAGAAGCCTTTCTTGTTTCTAATAAGGATTTCAGGTTTTGTTCTCTTTTAAAAATCACCACTGGCTTGGTTGGTAAGCTATTACTAATATTCCCATCAGCTGTAATCAGGTCCCAATTTTTATACAAAATACATTTCAAGAGTAAGGCTTCATTACAAAAGGGTGTGATGAAAGATGAAGAAAAATCGATAGTAGATTTTACATGTAGACTGATAATTTCATCATTGGTGACATTCCCTGGCATCATCTCATTAATTCGAGAATCATTCAAGATGGCTTTGTAGAAACCGCTGGACCTTTGGAAGGTTACCTCATCCAAAGTATCATCTAATAATACCAGTGGGTAACCACGTTTCAAAATCATGTCCTTTAAGAGTTGGCATTCAGCTAAAAAAATCATCAAGGTCAGAAACCATTCTAGCTGATCGAACCAGTTGTCCTTTGACAACTGATTTTTTCTGGTGTCCTGGATGTGAACTAGAAAAATGAAGGAAGGAATTCGAATAAGTTTCCTTCCTAAAAATGGTAGCAACATAGCATTGTCTAAAATGGTCCTTACTCAAACGTATATCCAGATAGGAAATTCTTTCTCCTTGAAAATCACTAAATTGAATCTTAGAAACTCTGTTGTTCATAGGTTCATAGGTAGGTACTAGGCTATTGGCCCTAGGAGCTATGCAAGCCTAGCCAAAAAAGTACCCTGGCTTTTGCCACCCAAGAAAATTATTTTCCTTTGCCCCTGTCAAGCAGAACCACAGAAGTGATCCCCAGGGTGAATTTCCTATTACCCATCCAATCATCAAGATTTTTCTTGAAGAGTGCTAATGAGGAGCTCTGTTGAAACATAGATAGGCAGTCTGTTCCAGAGTATGGGAAGTCTCTGGGACAGGAATCTATCCCTCCAGCATGTTCTGTTTATTGTGGTGACAAGGTTTAGGTCCCTACAGCATGTAGCTTGGAGGGATTGGGATTTCTTTAAGTGGAGCATGTCCAACAGCTCTGGATATTCATGTGCTATTCATGTAATCAATGAGTTGCCTAAAGACTGTTTCATTATCTTTAAAGATGATAAAAATATCATCCAGGTACCGAGTATAAAAGTGGATAAGGTCAGAAAAAAAGTTATTGTTCAGCATATACTCCCTCTCCCAAAACACCATCACAAGGTTGGAGAAGCTAGCACCACACGGTGATCCCATAGCTACACCTTTTGTTTGTACATAGTAAGAATCGTCAAACAGAAAAATGTTATTCGTAAGTATAAGGTCCAGAAATTCCTGAACTAAATACAATTCATCATTATCGATGCCCTCACTTACAAGTAACTGGCTGACTTGGACAATACCCTGGTCGTGTGGGATCACTGTGTATAAGTCTTTCACATCAACAGTGGCAAAGTTATAATTTTCCATGAATACCAATTCATTGATATCGGCTAGGAAAGACTAAGAGTGTTTGCATACCTGAGGTTCATTCACCAGGAAGCATTGCAGTATATTATCGACAAATTTTGCCATAGGGTATGTATAATGGAGTTATGCCCATTGACTATTGGGCGAAGATGGGGATTGTATACATCTTTATGTACTTTGGGGATTCTGAAGATGATGGGTATTTATGGTGCTGGCATAGTAAGGAAGTTAAAAATATCAAGTGAAATTTGTGCCTCAATAAATAAATCATTTAGGAACCCACTGATTTTCCTATATGCACCATGGAGCTCATTAAGTGAAACAACCTTGTAGTGAGCAATATTCAAAAGTAGAGACATCATCTCTTTATACAAGCTATTATCCATTTTGACAATACCCCCACCCTTGTCTGGTTGTGATATCCTCAAATTACTGTTAGTTAACTCCTTTAATAACATTCTTTCATCCAAGCTTAAATTATTAATATCCAGGCCATTTCTAAATAATCCCAAATTTCTCAAATCAAATTCACAGATACGTTCAAATGCCATTAAAGTAGGATGTAAAATAGGATTAAAAGTGCTGTTAACATGAAATGCATTTCTTACTGGTTGAACATTTTCATGATTCACCCCTAGAACCAACTTTAGATTAAGCTTCCTCATAAATAGCTTTAAATCTATTATGGTTTTGGCTAGATCAATGTTTTTAGAGGGGACAAAAGTTAAAACCCTAACCAACACATCAGCCAACTCAGTGTTCACAAAGAAAGTGGGATAATTGAATACTTTGAAGTCATTCGTGCTGTTAAATGCAATATTTAGATTTAAGTCTTCCAAAATAATGTCAGAGAGTGAATTATTGCCTGAGTGACAGTTTAAGCACTCACCAGTGAAGGTGGAAGAGCTGTTGATTAAAGATGTGTTTACTGTTGATTCCTCCGGTTTCTCTTTCTGTTGTTTTGGTGAGACAGGTTCCCCTAGCCATTGTTCAAACCTCTGCAAAGGTTTTGAGTGTTTTCCTATGGTTTGGGACAAGAATAAGAGTTGTTACTGCCAGAAACAGAGGAATTAGTGTTGTTTCTGTTGTTCTGTAGTCTTTCACTGCGACGAGGACCTTCTTTTGCTGCTGAGGAGTTGGGCTGCTCACCGGCCAGATTGTGACGAGGTACGTCATGATGTTCAGACATCCCTGCATCATGAGAAGTTCCCATGTCCAAATTGATGAAAGTAGAATGCCTTCCTCACTGCTGAGAATCAGTGGGGCATAGATAAGCCGTTCCTCTACCATAATCGGCTTCATCCCTTGACATCTTTTTAACTTTGGCAGTTCAAATTTAATCAGTTGAGCATCTATACTAGTAAAAATACACTCATAATCATACTTATATCTGGTGAAATCATGGTAAGATCAAATAGTTGCATCTAATGTTTGTATTTCATTCTACAAGATCTTAATCTGTTCATTCTAATGAGTAATAAAACATTCCATGAGTTGCAAACCTTGCTTGTTGAATAGTTTCAGTAGTTCTTCATGAAATGGAGAGTTAGGAATAAGACCTGAAGAGTAGCATCAAGTTCTTAACCATTTAGGTACAATGTTTTTGTGTATACATTCATGGAAATAAACCACTTCAAGCTGCAATTTCTTTAGTTTGAAGGCTTTTGAATCCAAACTCTTTAGTCTGTTTGAAATATTAATAGAATCCGCATCAGTGGTTGTAACTATATTAACAGAGTTACTTAAGTTGAAATCAGGCATTAGTTGTAACCAATGTTGTAAATTACAACCAACAGTATATTATTTGAAGGGGCTTGTAAATTCTGCCCATAGGCTGCATTACTGTTCTAGTTCGAGTCTCTGGTAACTGTTAATTCTAACACTATAAGACCCACCTTGCATGTTGGAATTCTCCTCACTGTGACCTCGGTTTTGTGAACCAGAATCCATCGAAACTGGAGGGGAAGAGGAAGGATGGTGCTCCAAACTGTTAGAAAAAAGAGCTTTGGAAGTGTTAGTCACCACCATGGCAGCCAAGTCATCCTCCTTGTTGAGTGCGTAGATTAAACAAGTTAGAGATCCAATATCCTGCATGGAACTAGGGTCTAATGTTTCATCAGGAAAAAGGGAAGGATTGCCAAAAACTGTGTCCGTTGCCATGCCAAACTATTAAACCAAAAAAAAAGAAAACAAACTATGGAAAAATAAAATAGGCAAAGACAAAGGCCACTTCAAAAAGTTCCAACGAAGTAGAAAGAAGTTTAATGAGGTTAGCACTTTCATACAGGTCAGTGCCTGTACTTCTTCAGACAAAGAAACATCATTAAATGAATCACTTATATACCTTCTCCTCCAAGTAAACCACACCTACCAAAATTGTAAATTATATATTTTTATATGATATATTTTATATTGTACAAGGATACGTGTGGACTAAATGTTTTTACACACTGTGTACATCAGTATATACTTTTTGTTTTTAAATTAATTCTTAAACCTTTAAGAATTCAAATGGAGAGGCAATTATACAATTATTTTAGTTAAGCAATGTGAGAACAGTATAAAATGATGGCTTTTTTAACTGTATGTTATTCTGATGACATCTCCTCAGTGGGACGAAAGCACTCAGTCTTTAATAAATTTCATGGTTGTTAGCCATTTTGGATCCTCAGTGGCGTTATTCTACTCATTTTTTGTTTATTTTTATAACTACATCATTTCTTTTGGTATGGCTGAGAAACAACATTAGTATGATAAGATAGAAATTCACATTCACTGCACTGTCATACCTCTTAACCTTTTAGTGTAAGAAATCTGGACAAAGCCTGACAAAACAGGGGTGGAGGGTGAAATAAAGGTCCAAAAATAGGGACAGATTTTAAATATTGCTCTTATATACTTAGAAAGTTGCTAGAGTAACAGGGTATGTGTTAACATACATTTTCTTTTTTTTTCAAAACAGGTTTATTGTTTTAACATATAAGAGAAATATCATAACAATTTTATACAAGTAATTAAAAATAGATATTATTATAATATTCAACAAAACAACTAAAGTATTTACAAAGACATCCGCTACAACTAACATACATTTTCTGAAGGAGTTGAAGTCTGAAACTCAAATGTATGTCATTATTTGGTGACTTAAATCCTCAGATCATCCCAGTGATTTGCCAGAAAACCACAGATTTTATGAGGAAGAGACCAAAAATATGAGACAAAAATCTGGACATTCTACAAAAATCTGGACAGCTGAGAGGTATGAGTACTGGTTACTTGAATGAGTTATTCAGAAATTATCTTCTTTTATCTGAGTACAATATTTCAGCAACAATCTATGTGGATGCTGTTAGATGAAATGTTAGATTGTGGAGTGAAGAATTAGATAAATAGCTTAGATATGTAAAACATGACTACACCACTCCTTCCGCAGTCCAGCCTTCCACTACACAGTAGTGCAAAGTGTTATGTATTTTATCTTACATTTGTTAACTAAGTAATTCAACTAGTCAATTAATGCTTTTCAACCATAACCCAGTCCAATTTGGCAGAGACACACATACATTATATATAATCAAATAATATTTTAGAGACAGACAAATTATGTTTCAAAGGTATATGGTGTAGAAAGTAATTTAACTTAGGACAAGATGGATAAGAAGAATGGTAGTTATCATATGGCAAAGCATAATCAATGTAACAAGAGGAGGCAAATGTATAAATGCGTAAAAATGCAGAGTAGGTAAAAGCAGTGATTGGCTATACAGAACTAAGTTATAAACAGAAATGTCGCATATAGTTTAGATTCATTAGCAGGATATTAATTTAAAATATGGGATTGTGCACTGCAATCATGCAAGGGAAGGAATACTGGTGGACTAGCAAAGAGGCTAAGAAAAGAGTTGCAACAGCAAAGAATAAGACATCAGAGGCACTCTATCAGCTTCTGGAAAGTGACTCAGTAGATGGCACAAAGAAACAAAGAAACTATATCAGGTTGCAAGGCAAATACAGAAATATAAAGAAGATAGTCAGACACCCTTCATAAGGGAGGCCAGCAGCAACCTGATTACCACTCCACAGCACAGCAAAGGCAGATTGAAGGAGTATTTCCACCAGCTTCTGAATGACGAAAAGCCCACAGAAGCTGTACTACCACAGACGCAGCCTACAGTGAGAGAAAAAGAAGAGCTCACCATAGAAGAAGCAAGAACAGCACTAAAGAAAATGAAGTCAGGGACAGCAGCAGGCTCAGAGGAGGTCACAGCATGTATGATAGAGCTGCGGGGTAAGATAGTGGTGAAATGGTTCCTGAGGATACTCATAGCAGTGTGGAGAGAAAGGTGTATCCCAGATGATTGCAGAATAAACATATTAGTGCTAGCATTCAAGAGCAAAGGGGCATTCACAACTGTGGGCAGTACAGCGGTATCAAACTCCTGTCACATTGCATGTAAGTTGTGGAGAAGGTGACTGATAAATGAATACACAGAGCAATAGAAAGTAAGACAAGAGATACGCAGTTTGGATTTGGATCAGGATGCAGCACAACTGACAGAAAGTTTGTAGTGTGACAGATGTTGAGAAGAAGCTAGAGAGGAGGAAAATCCCAAATGGGGATGCCTAGACTTGGAGAAAGCATATGGCAAGGTCCCAAGAAAGTTGATTTGGGTAGTCCTGCTGTGGTCCCAAGTCACAGAAACATTGGTAGAATTAGTGCAGGCTAGGTACAAGGACCCAGTGACTCAAATATGAGCAGTGCTTGGTGTCACAGATGGGCTCCCACTGGGAGTTTATGGGTTCATAGATTCATGTTGGGTGTGCACCAGGGTTCAGCTTTGAGCCAGCTGTTCTTCATACTGGTGATGGACAACATTAGCAAACAGGTTGGAGGGGATAGATCAACAAGGTTGCTGTATGCAGACAATGTGGCACTAGAGGCAGACTCTGAGCTAGAACTTCAGCAAAGGATAGGGGAATGCAGTGCAAAATTGAAGGCACATAGGATGAAAGTGAGTACTGATAAGACAGTTGTAATGGCAGCAGATGGTGGAGTTCAGAAGATGCTGATAATTGAGACAAAAGGAAAATAGTGGAGCAGGTTAGCAGCTTCAAGTATCTAGGTAGTGTGGTGGAGGAGAAGGGAAGTCTGAATGAGGAGGTCACTGCTAGAATAAAAGGGGCTGCAGCCAACTGCCACAGGGAGTCAGGCATAATATATGAAAGATGAATGTCAAAGAAGCTGAAAAGTAAGGTGTACAAAACAGTGGTGCTGCCAATACTACTGTATGGTAGAGAAACCTGAGCAGTAAAGGCAGAGCAGTTGGAGAAGCTAGAGGTGATCGAGATGAAGTGCCTGAGACAGGTGGTACGATGTACACTGTGGGACAGACAAAGAAATGAGGACATAAGAGCAGAAGCCAAAGTAGCTCCAACTGCAGAAAATGTAAAAGAGAACAGATTACGGTGATTTTGGTGAAGAAGATTTGAGACAAGCAGGAAGATGGTAAGAGGAAACAAAGGTGCTCAGCAAAGAGCTGGATGGATTGTGTGAGAGAAAACCTGTGACAATAAGGCATGAGTGTCGAAGAAGGCCGGAGAGTGGCACTGAACAGAGAGAGAGAGATGGTGACAGTTAAGACAGCACCCAAACCCCATGTAGAAAATGGGAAAAAGGGGGATGATGATGGTGATGCCTTGGGTGGTGGCAATAATTGCACCTAGTAGGATACTGCAGCCTAAAATGGGATCTGGTGTTGTAGGGTCCCTTATTATTCTGCTGAGATTATGGGATGGCTAGGTTTTTGATTGCTTGTCTTCCACACTTACCCAGGTAGTTCATATTAAGATCTCTTGGTGAGATTAATATATTATCACTAAAATATTTAGAGATTTCTTATAAAAAGCAATACTAATGACATTTAAGATGGGGGAGGAAGGGCTGTATAGGGTAACAAGACATAACTGTAGTGGTTCCCTAAAATGATATGAAGTCATCTGTAGTTAGGAGCATTATGTGAAGCAGAGCTGCTTCTATGGATGAAGGTGTGTTGGTGGTTAGCACATGCATAAAAAAGTAGCATAATGATGCCTCCTTGATAAAACCTGGTCTATTGTCATACTAGATGCGATAGTTCTTACCTACAAATCTTAAGAAGTAGTTTTTCTCTTTCAACCAAGATTTTATAATAGGCAACACAATTTTGGAAATACTGGATAGTCCAAGATTCCAGTTTTGCTCATTGATGTTAATTTTATATATGCCAATGACTTCTGTACTGATGTGCTTTTGTTTGTATCGAATGTGAAATGTGCTTAATGCTGACAGGGGTGCTTGGATTATCTTGTATATCATAAGTAAATACAATTTTCATGAGGATTACAATTAAGACATGCCTTTTTTAGTTCTGCAGTGTATTGTGAGGGGTTGTTTTACATAGTAATTTGATTCTTCTATGATGATGTCATGAAGATGTCTAAAATGTCCATGTGCCTTCTACTTTAATGGTGAACCACCAAAAGGCAGCAGATATTTGTTAGTGACATTGAGGATGTTGGCTAGTAATGCATATATGTCAGATCAGTTTGTTAGAAATCGAAACAACATAACTTATGGCTGTGGTAACTATGGCCAAAAATATTATAGTTAAAACTGGTAGATATAAGGAGTCATTAGAAAAAGGTAAAATGAAAGTGAATTTCTACGAATGATGTGTTGTTGCAATTTTGTGGTGTGTGCAGTTACAAACAAGTGTTATTCTGCTCTAAGGAAAGGGAATAGGTTTGTACTGATTGCTTTTGTATAAACAGTTTGCAATAGAAACAGCAGTAGATTGTAACTGCAAGTTTTGATTATTTAAATATATATTTAGTATTCAGTTGTTCATATTTTATGTTTAATTTTAATAATAATGGGTATAAGTGGTTAAATAATAATCATGGTAGCTTGAATATATTGTAATTGGAACAGTGTCTAAACAGCTATCAAAGTATAGGGGCAAGATGGATAGATGACGAAGACCTGAGAATACAATGCAACTGATCAGGCCAGTCATTAAAGGACAACCCAACTCAACCAGTCTGTACATGCACAAAATGCCTAATACTCAGGTTGCTGATTGGCAAGTTTATATTCCTTAAGAACAGTGAAAATTATAACAATTCCAAAGTTAAGGATTTTACTATGGCGAATACCCTGTTTTCAGAATATCTTAAATGTTTGCCATTATTCTAAAACTGCACTATTATTTTGAAAAATGATCCATCCATCCATCCATTTACCAACAACCCCTTTTCCCATTTTTGTAAAATCTGGTGGATGAATTCAAGAAATATTATTCTCAGCTTTGCATTATAAGTACTGCTTATATTGTCTGGTTTATGGCAACAAATACTCCCCACAACAATAAAAAATTGCTCTCTGAGGTATTGTTCCATTATTAAACTGACCTCCAGCATCCTCATTAATATACTTCTTTACAGCACTTTTGCTCCTTGACTCACTGTTCTCACATCCATGCTAAAAAGCTATATCTTTATAGTACTGGGTAAAATGCTGTTCAGAGCCTGTTGTATGACACTGAAACATTTATGTATCCAGTACATCTAAATCTCAGCTTTGATGCATGCACACAGTGATCTCAGTTTTGATGAATGCACACAGTGTAATAGTTTCTGAAAGCGCTCTAATATTGCCTTTATTTGCTTGGATGCCTCTCTAGCTAGCCTGCTTGTTCCTGGAAAAATTTGCCAAAATCCCATCGTTTTGCTGTGGTGGTTTTATAAGACTATGTCTCTGGCCTCCCTCCCTTACGGTAATCTGATTTCCAAAGTCCCTCCCTCCCCTCTTTCATTACTACTGTCTGTTGTATAAGCTATTTATGTACTTTTCTCACCTACTGTTTTCCATAGATCCATGATACTGAGTGCCCACCCAGCAAACCAGCATTGCTCTTTAGTAAACCCCCTTTACTTCATATTGTCTTATGCTCTGTTTCCTAGATCTCAGCAAAGCTTGGGAGTCCTAGTCTGTATTCCAGAAGTGTTTTACTTGTAACAAGTGCCATCCAGGCAAAGTGAGGTACCCTTGATTGCTAAATCACACTTGCTTAAGGTATTTTGAGCGATCACTACTGTTTTCTGCTTTTATGTGTGCATTTCACTGATGTTTTTTTTTGTAAACAAATGCTCTTCCTCTCATTGTTGCTGCTGTAAATCTGTCTTGGAATTGCTTTCTGTAAGGCATTTCCAGCTAGCTGCTTAATTGGGTTGTGATAGCATTACTCTCATGGGTCTCTTATCCTTTGTTTTTAAATGATGAGGCCTGGGTTTATTCATCTTGTAGCAGGACATGTTTGCCTGGTGTATCTGGATTTGGAAAACACATACAGACGTGTAATGTAATCATTTCATTGGCCAGAGGGCTCCTTAGTTTTCTGTTTTTTTTGTGCTGTTATAAAATTTGCACATTTGTGAGGGTTGGCAGTGCCCTGTACAGTAGCAAAAAAAACACCTATAAATCAAAATCTCCTTGTAGAACAGTCCATAAAACAGTACCATGTAAAGCAGCAATATAGAGCAAATACCTTGTGTGTCAACAAGCTTACATCAGCTATTTTATAGGTTCATAGGTTAGTACTAGGCTATTGGTCCTAGGGCCTATACAAGCCTAGCCATAACAATTTCCTGGCTATTTCTTCCCACACTATTTACTTCCATTGACCCCTGTCTAGCAGGGCTACTGACATGATCCCTGGGGTGAATTTCCTTTCCCCCATCCAGTCATCAAGGTTCCTTTTGAAGAGGGCCAAAGAGGTTCTCTGCTTGACATGTACGGGCAGTCTATTCCAGAGTCTGGCGAGTCTCTGGGTCAGGAACCTATCCCTCCAGCATGTTTTGTTTATTGTGATGACAAGGTTTAGATCCCTGGAGCATGTGGCTCTGAGGGATTTGGATTTCTTTAAGTGCAGCATGTCCAACAGCTCTGGGTTTGACATCGCCTTCTATGTTAAGCAGAGATTGCCTCAGAGTAGACGATAAGCAACAGAG
Organism: Protopterus annectens; assembly: GCF_019279795.1. Classification (NCBI taxonomy): domain Eukaryota; kingdom Metazoa; phylum Chordata; order Ceratodontiformes; family Protopteridae; genus Protopterus; species Protopterus annectens. The sequence goes on along the minus strand of NC_056727.1, from coordinate 283,807,370 downwards.
TATAGCTGGAGATTTTTAAGCCGTCAGCATAGGGCATCTGCTTTAGGCCTGTGATTCTTTTAGTGAGGTATTTCTGCAGCCTTTCCAGTTGTTACAGATGTCTTGAGAGGTACATACCAAATGGGACATTGTATTCTATAATGGGTCTAATTTGGGATGAGTACAGTGGGACAATGACCTCCTTTTTTCTTGATGAAAAGCCCTTAGTGATGAGGTGTGTCACATAGAAGGATTTCCTGACTGTTGTGGCAATGTGGTTATTGAAGGTGAGACCACTGTCAACCTGTGTCCCTAAGTCTCTTATCACACTTTCAGTATTTAGTGTACTGCCACCTATGTGGTAATTCACAGGTACATGTTTTTTCCCAAAGGGGATAAATATACATTTCTTGGCATTGAGCTTGAGCCCATGGCTCTGGCACCAAGCATCTGTTTCTGTAAGGCCCTTTTGTAGAGTATCAACATCATTTGGGGATTCAATAATGGCTCCCAGTTTGCAATCATCTGTGAACTTTGTTAGCCAGAGTCCCTTAGTGTTGGCCTGTACTTCAGAGAAGTAGATACCAAACAAGAGAGGTCCCAGGACTGAACCCTGAGGTACTCCACTTGTCACTTATCTGGAACTGGATTTGGAGTCAGCTACTTTTACAATGTGGGTTCTGTCAGTAAGCCAGTTGGCAACCCATCAAGTGACGTAGGGATTAATGCCCAGCTTAGTAAGTTTATCTATGATTCCAGAGTGGGAGATGGTGTCAAAGGCCTTGGCAAGGTCCAGATAGGCTGTGTGGACTTCCTTACCCTCGTCCACGGCTCTGGAGACTGATTCAAAGAAGTCAATCAGGTTCAGTTGACAAGATCATCCCTTCACAAACCCAAACTGGGTGGGGTCCAGTGTTTTAAGGTTGCCAATGTCTTTGTTTATAAGTTCCATGATAATACGTTTCATGGCGTTGCAGATCAGGCTCGTCAGACTGATGGGGTGGTAGGTCCCGGGATACAAGGTGGATCCCCCCTTGTGGAGTGGGATAACTGTAGCTGTGCGCCACTCAGTGGGCATGAAGCCTGAGGTGAGGGCATGATTAAACATGACACTTAGGTGAGGTACCAGTTCATTTTGTAGTTCATGTAGTACACAGCCAGGGATGTCATCTGGTCCCATGGATGCTGTATTCTTAGCTTTGGAGAGTGTGTTTTTTACCTGTGTGGCCATTATTACTGGAATCTGGCAATCTTCTGGTATTGAAATGGGCAATTTAGAGGGTGAGAGGGGGTGAAGTTGGCACTGAATCGATCTGCCAGGATATTGGCAATATCCTTGGGATCAGTATATTTAATGCCATTTTGTTGTAGCTCAAAGCAGATCTGAACATTGCCATTTAGATTCTTGACATAGTTATAGAATGCCTTGTGGACATCTTTGGAATATTTGGCAATTTTATTTTTGTAACTAGCTTTGGAAGAGTTTATGATGGATTTCAGCTTCTTACTGAGGCTGGTAAGGGAGTTTTTTTGCATCCTGGGATTTTCCTCTTTTCTGCAATAGTTTCTTCCTTTTGTTGTAAAGTTTGTTTATGGCAGGGGACCACCAGATTGGCTTCCTTTTTTTGGAGGAGAGCATCTTGTTTCTATTTGGGATGGCACGATTCATGCATGAGTGGATGTGCTCATACAGTGCCTTAGTGCAGGACTCAGCAGTTGAACTTTCAGTTCCTGTCTGCATGGGTGTCATGAAGTTTGTAACTTCTGACTTGAGTAGCATGAAGTCGGCTTTGGAGAAGTTTTTTATGGAGGTTTCCTTACTGGGGGGTGGGGATGGGATGTGGATGTTAAGGGTGATTAGCTTATGGTCTGACCTGACCAATGAGGGGGTGACCATAGGTGTGGAGCATCAATTTCCCAAGTTGGTAATGACCAGGTCTAGGATATTGGATCCCCTGGTGGGACTATGGATTAGTTGATCCAGGGCATTGGAATTTATGAATTCCAAGAACCGAGTGGCAATAATTAAAGATTTGATAGAATTCAGTATTGTGTAAACATTAAAGTTAGTAGAATTTAGTACTGCTTAACATAATCTGCTCCAGTAAGGCACTCTTATTAGACTGCACCAACAAAACACCCTTAACAGCCTTCTAACTCTGATACACCACCCCCTTGTAGCTCATCAATCAAAGGACTGGACAGTATGGCTATGCAATTTCCTAACTTCTCTGAAGCCAGCTTGGTAGATATGGGCATCTTGAGACAATGTAGCAACTGTCTTGTGTTTACTGATAACCACTTAATCCTTAAAGAAGCAGATACTGTATGTGAGAGGTGTACTTACACAATGACACTGGAGGAGAAACTCTCCCATACAGTTGCTATTCAGGTTGTCAGAACTATTCACACAACATCCACGCCACCTAGCACACAATACACACATAGGCTAAACCATACTGAGGTTCTTAAAAGCAGTCTTTCTAAACAACAAAGATCACCTAGACTGCCTGTTATCAAAGCTATACCTCAGCAAGCCCAAAGGCACTCAGCAAAAACAACAACTAACACCACACATACTGTCACTCTCAGTGGAGCCCCAAACACTTGCCACTAAGGCAAGCAAGCACTCTTTACAGGACTCTTCTCAAAGGGGGACTCATTTGTAAGATATACTGATGTCCCACTAACCAGGCTGAACAAGGAGAAGATAACAGTTAGTTGCTTATCTGGCACCAGGATCTGCCAAATCAAGCTTACACTCAAGTCATTGCACCACAGGTATCAGTATGATTCCATCATAGTCCATGTAGGTGTAAATTACCTAAGATGTACTTCCCTGGACTATATGAAGAAGAACATTATGGAGCTTTTAGACAATGTTTCTCGGGCTGGTATGAGCCTAGCATTGAGCTGCATATTACCATCACCAAGGATGATGTCACAATATGAGCACAAAACGACTGATTTCGACAACCTGCTGTGTTTCTGGTGTCATTCTAAGGGGATCCAATATTCATCAGCTTGGGAGGACATGGTAAACAGACTATTTTGCTTTGCCAAGGATGGTCTGCACCTTTCCCCTCTACACTTTCAAATACTGACTAAAACTTTATCCACCCTCATATTGCCTATTTTAGGCAATGCTAAATTGACAAACCCACCGGCATAACATAATCAACTAAACTGAACCTCAGGGTGTTACTGCTCAGTGCCAGGATCCTAAAAAGGAAAACTACACTCCCTCCAAGCCCTCCTCACACTTGAGAATATAGACATCTGTGCAGTTACCGAGACATGGTTTAAGGCAGCAGAGAGTACCCCAGCAGTGCAAGGTTGCAGTGCCTTCCTCACTTTTAGACCAGTAGTTGTACAAATGACATCTAAAGAGTGAGGTGTCTCAGTATACATCAATAACCAGCATATCTCTAGGATGATCAAACAGGATGACATACTGGAGTTCTTCCATGTGGAGATCACCATAGACAAAATCCTGTACCATATCCTACTCAGCTATAGGACACCTTCCATGTTCCAAGAAGCTCACAATGCATACATGGATCTACTGCAGACAGTTACGATCTAATCTAACATCCTACTCATGGGCGACTTTAATTGCCCCTCTGAATCATACACTGCCTCAAATCTACAGGCACAGAGATTCCAGAACTTCATAAATACAAACACCCTTGATCAAACAGTAAATATGCCCACTACATGCTCCAACATACTGGACCTTGTGCTCACAAATATGACAAAACGCTGTACATCCCCATCACCACCAATGTCTTGTCCTCCCTGATAAAGTCTGACCATAATGCTGGCTCCTTTGAAATCAAAATCCACTCCACAGTCCCATTAAAACCAGTTAGGAACTATTACCTTTTATTAAGTGGTAGCTTGTCAAAATGTGATGACACTCCAAACCTGAAACAGAAAACTATGCTGAATTGCTCTTAGGAACCCTGCACAACCATGTCAATGGCCACATAGAGGCTGCTGTACCTACCAGAAGTAAGCCCAGGACTAGCCCCATAAACATACTACCCTAGTGGCATCCCAAATTAAACAGAATAAACAACAAAAGGAAAAAAAATATATGACACAAATCAGAAAGGCTAATTACCATAAAGACAAAAACTCTCATCAAACTAAATAGGCAACTAAGAGAGCTAATTAAGTCAAGCAAAGCCAACTTTAAGATTAATATAGCCACAAAGATGAAAGATATCCATAAAGTCTTCTTTAGCTATGTCAGAAACTTTAAGGGCAGCACACAGAAATGTGTTGAACTGGCGGTTAATGGTGCCACATTCACTGAGTCTGGTGATATTGCAAACCTGTTAGCAGACAAATTCCATTCCAACTTTACACCCCCCACCCTCAACCATTCCCCCCAAAAATATCCTCAGACATAACCCTTCCAACTATAACTATGGAGAATGTCCTGGCTAAACCCACTAACGCTAAGAACATGGCCTTAATGGGCCCCATTAACATCCCAGGATGCCTCCTGAACAGTCTAAAATTTGACTTATCAGAACCCCTGGAGTTATTATTTAACTATAATCTTAACGCAGGTCTTGTGTCACATGAATGGAATGGCTGTGACAGGCATCCTCCTTCATAAGGAAGGACCTTCAACAGATCCTCAAAACTACAGATCTATTAGTCTGACTAGTCTTATTTGCAAAGCCATGGAAAGAATTATCATGGAAATCATATCAAGACACTAGATCTATCCCAGTTTGACTTTGTCGAAGGAAGGTCATGCTTATTGAATCTGGTGGGCTTCTTTGAAAAGATCCCTTAGGCATGGATGAGAGGAATATGGGGCATACTGCCAACCTAGAACTGGCTAAAGTATTTGATACAATACCCCACTCAAGCATTGTGAACAAACTTACAGAACTAGGTATAAACCCCTTAATAATGTTGGATAGCTACCTGTTTCACTGAAAGGACACAGGAGGTTACTTTCAGTGAAGCCACCTCCACAAAGAGGCTGATCACCAATGGAGTCCCCCAAGGGTCTATGCTAGGCCCACTCCTCTTTGGCATCTACTTCTCAGATGTCAAACCAATGTCCAAGGCTTCTGGCTAACCAAGTTTGGAGATGACTGCAAACTGAGAGGAGTCAGTGAATCCTCTCAAGATGAGAACACCCTTCAGGAAGGTCTGACACAGACAAAAGCTTGAATCCAAAGTCATGGCTTAAAACTCAATACCAACAAATGCATTATAGTACCTTTTGGGAACTCTACTACCAATGCCATCAATAAAATACTCCTGAAAGTTGATTCACTAGTTAGGAATTTGGGAGCTCATATAGATAGTAAACTAGCCTTTGATCAACATGTGTCTGGGGTAGTAAGAAAATGTATGACAGCTAAATCCAAACAGGTCATCATATCACTATACATGGCCCTCATCAAACCCATCATAGAGTATAATGCCTTACCTGACTAGACACATGCAGTAACTAGAATGTCCACAAACGTTTCTTGCAAAATGAATACAGTGAATGAACACACTGTCCTAGGCTAATTGCCTCAAAGCCCTGTCTCTTTACTTGGTATTATACAGACTTCTGATACATGATCCCTGTTTTGATGAACTGTTTGCAAACTTGCAAAACAAACTGCTTCAGAACTACTAGATTAAAAGTCCTAAATTTTGCTTGTGACATAAATAGGACATGTTGGAGAGATAGATATGTTCCTCAGAGAATTCCCATTTTCTGGAACAGGCTTCCCATCAATGTGAAGTAGAGTTCCTGTCTATCCTTATTTAAGCACAACTTGAACCAGTAGATGGGTAATCAAAAATTCAATGCTGGTATAGTGCCTATGTAACTGATGGACACAAGCAGTCAGTAAATCACCCCTATATATAAATCAGATATGTGGGTCACATTTGGTTTGCACAGCTGGGCTTATAAGGTCCCTAGTAGTTATTAGCCTAGTATATACCTATGAACTTACAAACCTAAGAGCAGTCTGATAGTAGTGCACTTGACTACAATACATACAATGTAGGTAATCTCTTCAAATTCAGTACATATGATGCATTCCACAGTGCTTCTTATTGCATTAGTATTTGAAAAAGACTAGGCAACAAGAACTTGTACAAAATTCACGTGCTGTTTCTTTGCTGATGTATTCAACTTTTATTCTAAACTATTCAAAGTGTGATAAACTAAAGAAAATCAGCAGCTATTTTGCTAAGTACATCAAATCAGAAGAAACACAGAATAAGATCAGTCTGGTTACTATCACTAGGATGAGGTGTCTAAACCATTGTATGAACATGACCTGCAGTTTCTCTGATAAACAATGGTCAAAGTAAGTATCCCGTGTTGTCCTTGTGTTTTTATCTGCTTGCTAATAAGGGTTCTGAGGAAATAATCAGTCCGAAAAATCTAGTCTGAAAAGTAAATCACATAGAGAGCTCCCATGTGACTCCCATACTTTGGACATGAAAATAACCTAACTGTGCACAATTACAAAAATAACATTTGTAGCCCATTAACATTAAAAAACAATAGTTACTAGTCACCACTCTGCTTCACAAACCACTTTAAAACTTTCTGGTTGGGTGGGTTAGTATAATGGTTAAGGTGTTTAACTCACAATCACAAGGTAGAGCATTTGACTCTCACATTTGAAAAGGGAATTGGTTAGGCTAAAATTGCCCACAAGAGCAGCTAGCCTGATACTTATAGGATACATAGCTAGGCTTAAAAGGCCTTGTGGGCCTAAGTTTTAAGTGCATGCAGGTGATCCTACCTGCTGTGTATGAATACATCAGATCATATAATCAGTAAAGAAATACACAGAGGAGCATTGTACAGAGCTCTGCAGCAACCTTCCTCTCAGACCCAGGGTTTGAAGTTCAAGCCTATGTTACAGTCAGAGTCTGTGCAGAGTATGGATAATTTCCCATGCCTATGGTGATTTTCTGTGGATACTTTGATTTTTTTCTGGACAGCAAATTAGCTGCGTAATTGGTTAACTCTTGATTCAGAGAAATAATTAAATAGCAAAATACAAAATGCAAAATACAAAAAAATACCCTGGTTCACAAGGAAAGGATCCAATGGACTACAAAGTACTTAAAACACAAGTGTTCACACATTCAATTGCTCTTCCAAGTGATCTATGTATGAAGGCTTGTGTTTTAAGTCCTTTGAAGTCCATTTGGATCCTTGTGAGCTAAGATTTTATTTTGTATTTTACTTATATTTCTCCCTACTTTTCAAAAACATGCTGGTTCATAGATTAACCTAAATTGTGCATATATATCCTGTTTATGGCATTCTGGCCCAGATTATGGCTAAAAGGGTCATAGAACCAGAACATTTACCAGATAAACAAATGGAAAAATGAAACTTCAAACTTTCTGATTGGGGGGTATAATGGTTAAGGTGTTTACCTCACAGTGACAAGGTGCAGGGTTTGACTCTCACATTTGAAAGGGAAATTGGCTAGGCTCAAAATTACCCACAAGAGCAGCTAGCCTAATACCTATGAGATGTATGACTAGGCTTAAAAAGTCCCATGCGATCATTAACCTAGTAAACACCCAAGAACCAAAACAAAGTATAGATGAAGTATGGCTATACTGAAGTGAAGCATCTTTAGTGTAAATAGTGGTTGTACTTTCCATAGTTTGAAAGATACAAATTGATTCTTCAAACAATACCTCTGTAGTGTTGGTCCATTGCAATGTTTAAGAAAGTATTTAAGTGAAATAATATAAAAACAATATATCAAACAAAGGTATAATCCTTCCTGGACACACAGATAAAGGGTGCAGAAAACCCTTAGAATGTACTGTGGCAGAGTTTGGGGTAAAACATTTCCTACAAGTGTTATCCACAGGAGGAGGAGTGGCATAGTAGCACATTGATTAATATTACAGCCTCCCAGCATTTTGGGCTTAAGCTTGCTTTTAGGCTAATTGCCTTTTGTATAATTTAGATATCCTGCCTGCATCTTTGAGGGTTTTCTCTAGATACTCAATTTATATTGTCCGGTATTAAAATACATGCTTATATGAGACTGGTAATCCTTCAGATTGTCTGTAGATATGTGTACAATGAATAAGGGAGTATGTTTATGTGTGTCCTGCAATGGACTGGCATCCTATCTAGAATTCATTTCTCTGCCTTGTGTCTTTTTAAAGTAAGGATAGGCACCAGACCCTCCAATCAACTAAAGCATCTAATTGAAGAAAAATAACTAAATGATCATCCATAGAATATAAATGTGAGTTTTTGAAGGATTGCACGTATGTGTTGCCAGACTTCTAAAGAAACATTCAAGTGTATGATGCTAGGGGATACCAAATGATAAACTCAGTAAAAAAGTCACTCTTTAGATTGCATTCAGTTTTAATGGTCTGGATCTCATGGGTAACAAATGAGTGTTTTCGACCTCCACATACATTTTTTTTCAATATTCACTGAATTTAGTGCTTGTCATGGATCAGAAAATACACACTGTTGCTACCTGTCCTTTGGTCTGTTCAGGAGCTAGTGTGAAGGTCAAAATAATTATGTTCATGCATTCTCCACTTTATCAGGATTTCAGGGGTTTATTTTTTTCCACAGAATGTCAACATTTTTTGCCTCATATTTTTGCTCTGTTCATCGAAACATTTGTGGGATTATGGTAAATCATTAAGGACTGACGTAATTAAATAATTACATATATTTGAGTTTTAAGCCTTATATCCTTCAAAAAATGCCTGCTAAACCAAAACTGTTATTCTAGCAACTTTCTAAGTTTGTAATAGCAATATTTAAAATTTGTCCCTATTTTTGGGCATTTCTCCTCCCATTATTTTAGGCTTTGTCCAGATTTATTTCACTAAGAGGTTAAGAGGTATGGCATTGAGTATGCTGGGTTTGGAAGGAAAATGATATAAAATAGGTCAGGATGTGCTTAAGTCTTCTCTGGTGTACTGATACAAAGTTAGTTAGTGAGCAATTCCAAAAAGAAGTTATACAGCAAAGAAGTTTGTTGGATTAAGAAACAGACAAGGCATTTTTGAATTACAGAAATACTATGCTTTCTAGTATGATAGTTGTTTATAAAAGCTTGGTCCAACCACTTTGGGCAAGTTACACTGGTCTGTTACTGACTTCAGGTTTACGTCAGGGGTTTGCTTGTAGTTGTTAATAATGATAATAATAATAATAATAATAATAATAATAATAATGGTGCTTGGGTTAGCATAAGGCTTAGAAATGGGAAATCTGGGGTATAGTATCTTGTATGCGGAATATGGTGAGCTTTTCTTTCTAAAGAAAATAGAAAAAAAACAAACCTCTAGACCGAATGAAGGAACCAAACATGAAAAAATGTGATGAATAAATAACGAAGCACAATAGTTCCACACAGCAACACACTTTAATAGGATTCAGAACTGGTAAGCTCTTTCACGGATTGACATCACTTCTTCAGACCATAAAATAGATAGAAACAAACTGCAATTAAGTAGTTCTTCAAGTACTAATGGACCAATAAAATGCTACATTGTATTAAAGCAGTAAAGAATATAATCCAATCAAATCTGCCTAAACATAAACATGTTAAAACATCAATATATATACAAACACCTAGCAGAATTTTGAAAAAAAGTTCATGAAGGAATACAAATTCCTACACATGCTCATAGTATATAAGAGAAGCACATAATAAATATATTAATAAAATAAATTCATATACATAATTCCACTAATGAACACATGCCTAAATTTGATAAAAACAAATATACATAAAAAAATATATAAAACTTTAAGACTATGTCAATACCTACAACTACATTAACTTATTTCAATGTTTAAGAGCTCTAGCTCTCAAAAAAGGTTTCAAAGAAACCTTACTATTCAAGCCTGGTGGCTTATCAGCCTGAAAGAGGAGTATCCATTTTTGTTCAATAGCTTCAGTGTTGTTTCTAAGATCATCACCTCTCTTATTAGCATATATAATTTCTAAGAATATAAACTTAAACTTATCTGTTGGACCTTCTTTAGCCACATGCATGGCCAAAGCACTAATGTCCTTAACCTTTCTAATGTCTCTTAAATGTTCCAGGATTCTGTCCTTAAAAAGTCGATTAGTCATACCTACGTAAAATGAAAAGCATTCAGTGAAGTAACAAAAATAGATCACATTTTTTGGCTGACAGTCAGCATAAAATGCCCCATCTATCTTAAACCAAATCTCTGGATGTATAAACTGACCTCCCACATGAATATGTACGCAACCAGTGCATCTCCTACATGCATACGTGCCAGATCTGCGAACCTAGGGGCCTATAACATATTATTATATATGCTAATAAGAGAGGTGGTGATCTTAGAAACAACACTGAAGCTATTGAACAAAAATGGATACTCCTCTTTCAGGCTGATAAGCCACCAGGCTTGAATAGTAAGGTTTCTTTGAAACCTTTTTTGAGAGCTAGAGCTCTCAAACATTGAAATATGCTCATGTAGTTGTAGGTATTGGCATAGTCTTAAACTTTTATATATATTTTTTATATATATTTGTTTTTATCAAATTTAGGCATGTGTTCATTAGTGGAATTATTTATATGAATTTATTGTATTAATATATTTATTATGTCATTCTCTTATATACTATGAGCATGTGTAGGAATTTGTAATCCTTCATGAACTTTTTTTCAAAATTCTGGTAGGGGGTTGTATATATATTGATGTTTTAACATGTTTATGTTTAGGCAGATTTGATTGGTTTATATTCTTTACTGCTTTAATACAAGGTTGCATTTTATTGGTCCATTAGTACTTGAAGAACTATTTAATTGCAGTTTGTTTCTATCTGTTTTATCGTCTGAAGAAGTGGTGTCAATCCATGAAAGCACTTACCAGTTCTGAATTCTATTAAAGTGTGTTGCTGTGTGGAACCATTGTGCTTCGTTATTTATTTATTTCTAAAGAAAATAGTTTGAATAATTATGTGTACATATATTTTTCCCTGTGGCATTAATGCATCAGTTAAGTTGTTCCTAATTTTGTTATGTTTTAACTATTTAGGTTTGATTAATGTTAATTTTTATCTACCTAATTTTGATTTTTTTTTTTGTTTTCAATGAGACTTTCTTGAACTAAATGTTAACCTTTCTTCATGTAAAATTAGAAACTAGACTAAATCTCACTGGCATGCTCACTCTGTTCACAGTTGCAAAGTTTGAAAACAGACCCAAGCTCAGCCATCTCTGTTTATGTGATCTGTCATTATCATTGATAGTCTGGTTCAGTGCATATTTCTTAATCTATATGACAATACGCAGGCTATGTAATCCATCCATTCTGTAAAGCTGACTGTTGTATAAAATATTGCACTATCAATTTGATTATAAGGTGTGTGTGTGGGATCAACATACTCAGTCTTCATTGTGGTTGTCTGAAAGCTAGGGGTGAATGGCATTTTCAAATGTCATCTAATCAGGTAATCATTCACATGATTTTGAAAAAATAAATCACAATCTGAACTGTATGAGTCACTGCATGGCCACTTCTAGCCTTTCAATTTTTAAGTGGGATTATTACAAATGCTTTTACGAGTTGCTGACCATTCTTTGCAAAAAGGATATATTTTTAATTAAGGATCGGGCAAAGAAAAAGGACCACGATGATCTATATCATAGTATTGCACAGCCTTTGTCTAGGAAGAAGCTAAACCGCTTATGCTGATCTTCTAGGAAGAAAATAAAGAGATTATTCATGTACTCTTTATTTCTCTATTTCACTGTATTTTATTAAATCATTGATTATGTTTTCATTGTAACATCCTCTGCTTGACTAGATACTTTCCTGAAGGTAAATTCTAGAGAGTAACTCAGTCACCTCTTTTGTAGTTTGAGGAGTGCTAAATTTGACAACGTAATATGAACCCTGAATTACATACAGTATCGGTGGTGAGTGATGTTTACTGTAATTATCTGCTAGCATTTTATCAATCCTTGGTTATCAAACTGGCTTGTGTGAATCTGAAAACAGTGAAACAGATGTGTAACCTGGGCAAGATTTCGATAAGCAGTCTAAATTCCTTCCATAATCAGAGACTCATTTGCTTTCCACAAGCTATTACACAAGTGAAACCCCAGTTGTGTTCCACAGGTGTGTATTGTGGGCCTTCTCCTCTTTGCCACACATATCTCTGACATGACAGGTGATATCAATGGACTGTGGTAAACTATTTTTTTGATGATTGCAAAGTGAGAGCAATTATCGAATTCCATTCTGATTCTCAAATTATCCAGCAACGGCTGTCCCAAACAAATGTTTGGAGTGTCAGTCCTGGGCTTATCCTCAATACTAAGAAAAGTAGCAGCGATTTATTTGATAAATCTATCTTCACCACTGCATACTTGAATAGATAACATTCCACTTACATTTCATACAGTCATCAGGGTACCTACATTGACAACAAACTCTGCACTGACCATCACATCTCTGTTGTGGTTAGAAAAGCATTTTATTTTATACAACTTATTGTTCACTGTATCTCCTCATGGTCCAATGATGTTGTAGTCCGACATTATTCCTACCTAAGATTCTTTGTAACCATCATTAGATATAATGCCTTCTTCATCATGTACTTTGCGAAGCACCTAAACCAGTTTAACAAGCCTCAGTGTTTTCAAGATGGAGAGAAAGAGGTATCTCTCTGTTAAGTCTTGTATAGTCTTTTGAGTGATGAATCCCTGCTATTCTTACTTTGTCAGAAATTACAACACATTCTTTGAACACCTTCACCTAAACAAAGTCAGTGAAAAGACAAACATCTGTTCTACAGAGCTAAACGTATACCACCATATTAACATTACCAACCAGAGTGAGAGGCATTTAATGTATACAGTGTTTCTGGACAAGGTTCCCCTTACATATCATAGGTTCATAGGTTCATAGGTGTGTACTAGGCTAATGGCCCTGGAGCCCTTATAAGCCTAGCCCATAGGATTACCCTGGCATTGTACCACCTGACCTTAGTTCCCAGTGCCTCTGTCGAGTAGAGCCACTGGAGTGATCCCCGGGGTGAATTTTCTATTTCCCATCCACTCGTCAAGATTCCTCTTGAAGAGGGCCAGTGAGGTGCTCTGTTTGACATGTATGGGAAGTCTATTCCATAGCATGGGCAGTCTCTGGGTTATGAACCTGTCCCTCCAGCATGTTCTGTTGATTGTGGTAATGTGGTTGAGGTCTCTGGAGCATATGGTGTGGAGGGATTGGGATTTCTTTAGGTGTAACATTTCTAACAGAGCTGGGTCAGACATGGTTTTGTAAGTCAAGCAGAGATTGCCTCTAAACAGGTAATATGAGACGGAGAATAGTTGGAGTTTTTTTAGTTTGTCCATATAAGACAAGTGTTTAAGGCCTAGGATCCTCTTTGTGAGCTACTTTTGTGGCAGGTGTCTAGTGAGGTACATGCCAAATGGGCATTGTACTCAATGATTGGCCTAATGAGGGAAGAGTAGAGGGAGACAATGACCTCTTTCTTCCTGGATGCAAAACCCTTAGTAATGAGATATGTCACATAGAAGGACTTTCTGACCACAGTGGCAATGTGGTTGTCAAAAGAGAGGTTGCTGTCAACCTGTGTTTCCAGATCTCTTATAATGCCTTCTATGTTCAGTGGACTACCATCAATGTGGTAAGTCACGGGAACTGTGTTTTTTCCAAAGGGGATGACGACACATTTTCTGGCATTGAGCTTAAGGCCATGGTTCTGACACCAGTCAATGGTTTCAGTGAGGCCTTTCTGTAGGATGTCAACATCACTTGGGGAGTTAATAATGGCTCCAAACTTGCAATTGTCTAGTAACTTTGTCAGCCAGAGACCCTTCATGTTGGCCTGGACTTCTGAGAAGTAGATACCAAACAGGAGAGTACCCAGGACCGATCCCTGTGGGACTCCACTCGTGACTGTTCAGCAGTCTGACTTGGAGTCAGCTACTTTCACACTGTGGGTTCTATCTGTGAGCCAGTTTGCAAACCACCTAGTGATATAGGGTTTGATGACAGAGTACTTCCATATGAATATTTAAAACTAGTCTAGATGACTGGATGGTTGGTCACAATTTTTACCTGGGATATGTGGGGAAAAATCTGTTTAATGAGGGACACTATTAATCTCCCACCAAAACTAGGGTATATGTTCAAGCTTCTCAATTGTCTTCATGACCACAGGCTTTGTAAGAACCTATGAACTTTAGTATGGTTAGTGATTTTCAAGCTCCCATCTATGTCTTTGAACTTCTTGCTTGTATTGTTTAAAAGCCCTATATCTTCAGTTGTGAAGTAATCTAGATGTTAGTATAACAGTTACAAAATATGGCTTGTTTAGCTGATTTCAAATGTTTCTTAACTGAGCCATTTTACACTTATTGTTCTTAATTCTACTTTTTTGGGGGTTGTTTTTTATATTTCCCAGTGGCAAACACCTATCTCCCATTAATAAGGAAATTATTCTTTTGTTCTGTCTCAAGATCCATTACCACCAAGCATCACACCATGTTCATAGGTTCATAGATAAGTACTAGGCTAACTGCCCTTGTGAGTCATTTTTTAAACATAGCCAATTATCCCCTGTGAGATTCAAACCCTGTACTTTGTGTTTGTAAGGTAAACACTTTAACCATTAGGCCACCCTCCCAACCCTCTGGCACACTCATTACAGGGAAGAGTTTGCCTTATCACTGTCCTATTCTGAAAGTAGTGAGTTTGTGAGTTACAGTGAGTTAGCAAGAGCTATTACCCTACAGAGAGATGGATTGTTTTCTTAATACCCTGCATCCCAAGCTCTTGTTCATGTAAATGTGTACTTAGTACAATGCTGGTGTGTTTTCTGTTTCTGCTCATTGTAACTATATTTCATACATGTCATACTTACATAACTTCAGAAGAAAGATATTTAGCTGAAGGAATAGCCTCTGAGCTCTACCATGGATGCATTTGTGGTGTTAAGTCCTGTATTATCTGTACACATGTAAGCCATTACCACTGAATCTTGTCTCCTGGTCAGTTTCTTAAGCTAAAGCTCTAAACTAGCACAACCACTGAGCTCTACACTTTGCAATAGCCGCTTGTTTGTAGAAGGGTCACAATCAAGTCACATCACTAATAACTAAAACTCTGCAAGCTCAGTGAGCAAGGTACAGAAAACTCATTATGAGGCCTTGCATTAAATTTTCTTCTCATAATTTCATCAATTAGGTTTTGTTGGTTATTTTCTGGTCCACTTACTATCTCGTGAATATCATACACTAACCTTTGTAGTTCTGACTCATTGAAATTCTTTAGATCAAACATTCATTTAAAAAAAATTTAACTGAATGCTGATACATAAATTGAAGATCCCTTATTACCCCAAGGGTGTGTTGGTATGTGAATGTGGAATGAGTGTGTGTGCGTGTGTATATGTGTGTGTGTGTGTGTGTGTGTGTGTGTGTGTATGTGTGTGTGTGTGTGTGTGTGTGTGTGTGTGTGTTTCTATGTTGTGGGTGTGCATGTGTCTGTGTGCATGTGTGTATGTTTCTCTGCCTTATAAAGACAGTAAGACAGAATGAGTGAAGGAGTGGTAACATTTACTATTATTACTTTAGCAGCTAAATTAAGTTTCCATTCTGGCACTATAAAGGCACATTTTCTGTTAGGGGTTTGGCTCCTATAGGCTGTCTTCAACCAATGTGCAAAATTTATTACTTGAGCAATGCTTGATGAAGACAATAAATTCCAGTCACAGTTTTTGTAACTTATAGCATATGAATATCAAACAAAATGTTATTAAATTGATGCTGAGGAATCAAAACAGCAGAATTTCCTAGCACATTTCTGACATGCAAAAACTGCAGTTAATAATATTCTTCACACTATTACCGTTCTTTGTTAGTTGGCAATGGTTAATTCCACACGTTCCATATTAGCATAACTGCTGAGGTTTGTTAACATACTTTTTAACTTAAATAGTTTACCCAGAAATATTAAGTCAGAAATCTACAGATGTTTTTAATACAAATACAAAATGTGAAAATCAATCAATCAATCAATCAATCAATCAATAAATAAATAAATACGTACATTTCTTATTTTTTTTTGCTTTTCTTTTTGGGTGTTTTGAACTCTTCCAATGACATGCATTATTTCTGCTCAAATTTCAGTTAAGTATGCTGCAGATGACATGGCGATTTCTGGCAAAACATGAAAAATACTATTACTATATTGCATTGCTATCTCCTAAATTAAGTTAATATTGATATAGATATTTTAACTTGCCAATTTCCTTTTGCATAATTTTCTCCCAGTACTGCTACAGTAGTGTATTATTTAGTGCTTTGGGAGAAGTCCTATCTATACCTTTGTATCCTCAATCCATGTTACCATTTTGGCCATACAGAAGAGCCACTTTAAAAGTATTTAAGTACTTGCATGTCTCATATCAGTCCCCTAGTCCTTGATTACTGCCAACATATTTTATTGAGGAAGTTTTTCTAAGGAGTGGCTAAGAGACAAACTTAATAAGGGGATACAATTTGCTAAACATAAGAAGAATTTTGATTGCCTGTGGGAAATACACAGATCTATACGTAAAGGAAATGACAGTGCTAATATGTATTTTCTAAAACTCTTAATATTTGGAATATATTAACTTTTTACACAATGAGTTTAATAGCTCTATGGCCTTGCGGTTTTTGGAATGTGTTTTGCCATACATCTGCTTATATTATTTTACCACATACCATAAGAGAGACAGTAATAAGACAAGTATGTGTACTTCTGCTATATGATCAGCTCCATTATGTGGAAGTATTCATGTCATCTTATTTTTAAATTACACATAGATGGCAACCATGTCATCTTATTTTAATTAGTTATTTAACCTTTGTGCACTAAGGTCAGATCCATGATGTGGAAGGGTACCATGGCATCCTATATTAATTAGTTATTTAACCTTTGTGCACTAAGGTCAGATCCATGATGTGGACGGGTACCATGTCATCCTATATTAATTAGTTATTTAATCTTTATGCAGTATGAACAGCTCTATGATGTGGCTGTTATCCATGACAAGTATAATAATTAGTTGTTTAATTTTTGTGTAGTATGACCAGCTCAATGTAGTGGTTATCATTCATATTTTCTATATTAATTACTTATTTTTTCACAATGATGCTGGCAACTAGTCCAGTAGTCTCTACACTTATTTTCACCCATTTTAAAGCAATCTCCCCATTTTTCATAAGTGACTGCAGTACAGATCCACATCCTTTGTGTGCCAAGTTGCTGTCCAGAACATAGAGGTGTGTGTCATTTTAAATAACATCTCATACAAAGAAGAATAAAAGAAGACAAACTGAAAAACTTGAGGCTGTTTGTCTGCAGATTATAACAAGCTTAGCCTATAATCAGAGGTTAGAAGCAAACTCTACACTTTTCATATGTGAGATAATAACCTTAACCATTATGCCAAATTTATACTCACCTGAATCCACTTGAGGAACCGACCTCCTCCCTTCATCCACACTGGTTAGTGACAGATATATTAAGAACTTTACTTCATCAGAGTTATTTCACTCTGTGGGAATGCATACAAATTTAAGTGATGTAATGCATTGCATTTTTTTCCTGGATCTAGTATATATGCATATATATATATATATATATATATATATATATATATATATATATATATATATACATACATACATATATAAAGAGAGAGATACCATAAAGTTATTGTTGAAAAGAGGCTTTTTGTTAGAGTCCTCATAGGTCTACAGGTAGAATTTTATAAAGATAGTTTAATAGTTCATGAAATGGGGCATAACATGGCAATATTGTTCTTACTGGGGTTGATCACTTAACTGTTTTAAAATTTATTATCCTGTCCTCATAGCTGTAGAGCTTTCAGTATATTAACCTAAAATATACTCTATGTGCATAACTTAAATCCACCTCATGAATGTACGAAGGATCATTTGTGAATTACATACTGCAGTAATGTTTTATAAACTAAAAAAGATTATTACAGATAATCACTGAAAATTGTTTGTGGTAAAACTGCATGGTGCTAACATACATAGTAAGTGGGAAATGCATCTTCTGTAAATATAGTCAACTATATTAATAACAGTCAAAGCTATGATCATCTTTTTACTTGAATGCTGCAGTCATAACTTTAGTACTTTTATTCTTTCCCGTAAATTTTGTTATATTTCATTTTAAACTTTTATTAATATTGCAACTATTACTGTGTATACTGTGGTACTAATTTAAAAATACAATGCATATAAATTCACCTCAAAAGGAATGTGCAGAAATGCTCTATGCAATTTTACCTTGAATAGGATCAAAGCAAAAATACTCACTGACAAATGTTTCACTCCAAAGCATCAAAGACTGTGACAGTAAATTACATATTCTGTTTCCCCCATGCTGTCATACATTTGATAGGAAGTTTACTTTATAATGCTCATTGCTGTCAGCAATATTTAATAAACATAGAAAATATGAATATGGAGTTATATAGTATGAAATATGCTTTAGTTTATATCCTATTTTACTTTTAAATTTCCAAACTATAAGCTTTACCTAAAATTAAAATCCACATCTCTTTCCAGCATTTTTGTACTTTTTCTCCATTTTATTTCGGGGTGATATAACGTGAGGTGCAGATAATTGGATGTGTTCTCTAATCATTATCACTTGGGAGCAAACTAATTTCTTGAGAGAATTTTCAGTGTGGGACAAATCATTGAAACTTGCTGTGAATTTGGAGTTGATGCATTTAAGAAAGATGGTGTGGAGGACAAAGTCCCCTACAAAAATGTCTGTGTTTTGCAAGTTTAAAAGGAATTTTTTAAGCAAGTTTTCTTACATAGCAGAACTACTGCTGCTGAAGAAAGAGACATTATTGTTATACTTAAATAGTACATTTCTAATATCGGATTCAAATTTCAGGCTATCAATATTAAATATTTTTAAAGATTACAAACAATGGTTTAACTGTATATATATATATATATATATATATATATATATACACACACACACACACACACACAAACATGTGTGTGTGTGTGTGTGTGTGTGTGTGTGTGTGTGTGTGTGTGTGTGTGCATAATATACATACACACACACACACACACACACACACGTATATGTTATATATATATATATATATATATATATGTGTGTGTGTGTGTGTGTGTGTGTGTGTGTATATATATATATATTTATTTTATTTATTTATTTCATTTTACATTAGTTAAATGTATACAAATATAACAAATTTTATAGTCCAGGTAAATTTATACAATCTATATATATATATATATATATATATATATATATATATATATATATATATATATATATATATACATATACATATACATCAATCAAAGGGTTTAAATATTTTAGGTCTGTTTTCTCAATAAACATTTTCTTCTTCAAAGTTTTCAACTTAAAAGTTGAAAAAATTCATATGCATTCACAATTTTTTTAATAACACCATTTGAATCGTTATTAATTTTAAAAATGTTCATCTCTGTATCTCTTTAAGAAAAATATCTATTATTTTACTTTTATCGGTATGCAAATATAATTAATATGCTATAAATATATTGTAGTGCTCAGTATTCCAATTACAACTTTACTAGTGAAATCCCTCCAATAGTACATCAACAATATATGGAAATAATATTGTAAAATGAAAATTATCAAGTTTAGGGCAGGTAGATTTTGGTGGTAATTATCTCTATATATTTGATAACCTTACAAGTGAAGCAACTCTTTGTCACATTATATCTATCTCTTCTGCACTAACAAATGACTAATATTGCTGATTCTTTGAACCTTCAACAAAATATAAAAATGGCTCTGATTTTTTTTTGTATATTGTATTTGCTTATAGACTTTTATATAGTTACCCTTCATGTGCTCTGGATTGCTTTCTCATTTCTGTTTGCACAATACACATTGCAGTAATGTTTGCATTTTATTAGTAGACCAGACCCATGGCATCTCAGAGAAACTATTTCCACTACTTGCAACCATAACAGGCCAGATGTTGCTTGAAAACATCCTCAGGGTTGTCTATCTGACTGTGCAATTTGATGTCATCTTCTGAATGACCTGATGCAACTAAAGAATAACTAAAAATAAAGTTTTAGATCCATCAAACTGCGGTGGTGGTGCTGCGGTAGCGTTGTCGCCTCACAGTAAGACGCTGTCCGGTTCGATTCTCAGCTAGAGCACCTTCTGCGTGGAGACATGTGTGAATGGGCGTACCTTCATTGAAAGTTGTGCGGCAGAGCTGGCAACTTGGTACATAAAAATCAACTGCCAATCATTAGCGGACCGGAGTTCCGCTGTGGCGACCCCTAACCGGGGAAAGCCGAAAGATACCCCAATCCAAATCTCTCTGACATATACCACTCATGATCCCAGAGCACAAATCATCTGTCAGTCATGGTCCACCCCTTAAATTAACTATGTTTTCTAAGAATAGCCTTGGTTCTTAGCTAACTAAATTTTAGCCCCCACCCCAAAAAAAATGCACTATAACACAACTATAGCCCCAATTCCACATGTCATACTAACTTAACACAAGGTAAGAAAACAATAGTCTCATCCTATGTACAAACCCCACATATATGAGCTACACCACTAACCAGTAAAAAGTGCCACATAAAGGCCTAGCCTACAAAGAGCACAGACTTAATAAACAGATAACGTACACTAACCTAACAGATTAGAGAAGTCTTACATACTGCACAGATTTCACAAGGGCATAAGCCCTGTTTCTTTTCTACAGCTACTGACAGATAACATCATAACAGATGTGGGACTGAGACAAGAAGAGGTATTCATGTACTTCAGAATCTGTGAGGCATTCTCCTTGCAACTCTTAAATATGATGAGGAATCATTCCAATGAACATCATGCTACCTGTTAGTCAGGCAGTTCATAGGTGATGTAGGAAATACCTTATCTGAATGTCTTCAATTAATTTAGGAGTCTCAGAGGGCTCACTTTTTGTATCATTTATTACCAACTATGTGCCATCCAGTCCTATAAAACGTTTACTGCTATAAGGAGAGGACCTCGTCTTCTTGCATTTTCCCCTTCACCTTCAAAGCTCAGAATAGTTCTGGAAGATGACAAGCACACTATCTTTTAATGTTTGAAGACTATACATTTTACAGTAAACACCAAGCAAAGCCTAATTTAATTGGTTTGGAACTTATAATTGGATCATCACAACAGTAGAAACTGTCAATATCAGGTACACTACTGGTAGCAGCATAAAACATTTAAAATATCTAAATAACTTAGGATAATACTATACCTCCTAACCATACCTGAATGTTATCTAGACTAAAAGTAACGATTATCTCTGATGAAACTGGAAGGCATCAACTTTCTCAGATGATAAAGCTTGTAGGGACATCAGGAATGGAATTCTAGTGTCTTAAATGGAATATCATATATATCTGCTCATAGTAGTTCAGCGACAGTAGTTCAGTGACAGTAGTTCAACAGGTGGGGTCTATATCAGAATTGCGAATGTTCACAATGTCGAATCTGACATTGTCGACATGTAAACAGCAAAACCGCAGAACATCGAAGAGGTAAACGGAAATCTCCGTAAAGGGAGATTTCCATTTACTTCAATGTAGTGCAGTCTCGGAGTTGGAATATTTAAGTAGCGGGGGGTGTGGGGGGTGCCCCCCTGCTTAAAGCAAGTAGGTCTATTTTTTGACTTTTTGTGATGTTTTTATTAGGTGTTTGATGTTACTGGACTTCGATGATATGGTGCTGATCATATTGTATTCGAAGTTCAGTAACTTTGAGCATCTAATATAAACCCCAACAGGTGCCATACTCACCTTTGTTTAGGAAGATCATAAGGCAATAGGCTCTTTTCTTACCCACCTCCATTTCCAATACTGTTGTGCAGCATTTTGGTATGCTGCACTCCCAAGTATGATTAGATTTGAAACTAGGATGGGGCAAATAGGACTGCTGCCCTGGTTGCAAGCTGTCAGGAGGCATGATTACCAGGTGCTGAGCTCAGAATATCTCAGTTTCATAAATGAATGCTGATATGTCATTTGTTACTCTGATGAAGATTTGAAGTGCTTAAAGCGAGGTAAGTGTGTTTGATAGTGACAGCAGGAAGTTTTTAGTAAGCAACTTCTTATAATTACAGGGAAAGTTTTTTTTTTGAGAAGAGCTATTTTTTTGTTGTTCTCTTTTGGTCCTCAGCTTTGAGTTGAGAGGGAGTCAGTCTAGAGCAACACAGTATCTACTTACATTGTTTAGGTGTGATGTTTTTTTAAGTGTGACATTAAAATGTGACCTCATCTGCCTGAGTTGCTTGTAGAGCAAATAGAAGTTAAAAGATCCCACGGCACTTATTGAAATGGATATGGGAATTTACAGGAGTCCAGGTTAAATTTAACCTATTCAACTTAAATACCACCTCAGGTATCCATTAGAAAGAGGTCACTTGTCTCAAGCGACTTACCTGGTCAACAAAAAGCAAATAAAAAAAAAATATATTCCTGATTCCCTGCAAGTATTTTTAGATAATGTTTGCAGGGCTAACATTTGCAGAGCATTTGCAGAGCAAAAATCACTGCATTGTCTTAGATTATGCCAAATGGCTACAAAGAATATAGATCTGACTTCCTCTTGATCATTCTGACATTTAATGCTATGTCAGGATTATTACTTCTCTATGAAAAATACTGTTATCTGTGTTCCATCCAGTTAGAGGCATAAAAGCAATAGTAGCCAATAATCCACATCATAGCCAGTGGTAGGTAATTCCTGTCCATTCCCTCAGCCATGAGGGAATCCCCTTTCAAATATCCATCTGACAGTCTGCTTCTCTGAATATCCCCAGGACAGCCACTTAAGAAGCTGAGACAAATGCAGTCTTCATCTTCCCTGAATGTCTGCCTCTGTCTTTTTTCATTAGTGTACATCTTCTGGCTTTGTCTTTGTTTCCCATCTGGGACTTAGCTCTCCTACCACCCTTCATCACCTTTCTTATCCTTATCTTACAATTCAAAACACTAAATCACTTCACCTGCTTATCCCTTCTAATACATCACTTTATTGTATTTCTTAAACTATTATACCTACTTCTAATCAGCATAACCAAATTAATGTTCCATCACTACTTCTCTATTAATACTCAGACATGCTTATCTCCTCTATTACCGGACTCTGTAGTATTTTTTAATTACTCCAACCTATTTTATACACCACTCTTCTTTCTGCAAAGTCTCAAAACAAGGCTTATATATTAATGTTTGTGAATATCAATACAGATTTTATTTTACTGACTACTGTGCTATTTGCTCACTGAGAATTTCCCAGTAAACAAATGTCAATAAATACATTTCCAGGAAATACTTCCATTAGGAAACAAACATAGATGTAGGAGTTCAGAGATATGTTGCCTACATATTGGGTTTGTGAAGGGACGATCTTGTCTCCTGAACCTGATTGACTTCTTTGAATCAGTCTCCAGAGCTGTGGACGAGGGTAAGGCAGTCCACACAGCCTATATGGACCTCGCCAAGGCCTTGGACACCATTCCCCACTCTGGAATCATAGATAAACTTACTAAGCTGGGCATTAATCACTACATCACTCGATGGGTTGCCAACTGGCTTACTACCAGAACCCACACTGTAAAAGTAGCCGACTCCAAATCCAGCTCCAGACAAGTGACAAATGGAGTACTTCAGGGTTCAGTCTTGGGACCACTCTTGTTTGGCATCTGCTTATCTGATGTACAGGCCAACACTAAGGGACTCTGGCTAACAAAGTTCACAGATGACTGCAAATTGGGAGCCATTATTAAATCCCCAAATGATGTGGATATTCTACAAAAGGACCTTACAGAAACAAATGCTTAGTGCCAGAGCCATGGGCTCAAGCTCAATGCTAAGAAATGTATAGTTATCCCCTTTGGATAAAACATGTACCTGTGAATTACCACATAGGTGGCAGTACACTAAACACCAAAATTGTGATAAGTGATGTAGGAACACAGGTGGACAGTGGTCTCACCTTCAATAACCACATTGCCACAACAGTCAGGAAATCCTTCTATGTGGCACACCTCATCACTAAGGGCTTTTCATCCAGAAAAAAGGAGGTGATTGTCCCACTGTACTCATCCCTCATTAGACCCATTATAGAATACAATGCTCCGTTTGGTATGTACCTCTTAAGACATCTGCAACAACTAGAAAGGCCACAGAAATACCTCACTAAAAGAATCACAGGCCTAAAGCAGATGCCCTATGCTGACTGTCTGAAAGAACTCCGGCTTTACTCTGTCGCATATTGTCTACTCAGAGGTGATCTCTGCTTAACATACAAGGCCATGTCAAATCCAGAGCTGTTGGACATGCTACACTTAAAGAAATCCCAATCCCTCAGAGCCACATGCTCCAGGGATCTAAACCTTGTCATCACAATGAACAAAGCATGCTGGAGGGATAGGTTCCTGGCCCAGAAACTCCCCAGACTCTGGAATTTACTGCCCATATATGTCAAGCAGATCGCCTTTTTGGCCCTCTTCAAAAGGAACCTTGACGATTGGATGGGAGATAGGAAATTCACCTCAGGGATCACGTCAGTCACCCTGCTAGACAGGTGTCCAGAGAAGTAAATATTGTGGGAAGAAATAACCACGGAATTGTTATGACTAGGTTTGTATAGGCCCTAGGGCCGATAGCCTAGTACCAACCTATGAAGCTATGAATGTATGAA
Source organism: Protopterus annectens (assembly GCF_019279795.1). Taxonomy (NCBI): domain Eukaryota; kingdom Metazoa; phylum Chordata; order Ceratodontiformes; family Protopteridae; genus Protopterus; species Protopterus annectens. The sequence goes on along the minus strand of NC_056727.1, from coordinate 283,782,556 downwards.
CATACTATGCCTGAACAGAGGCTAGTCTAAGTGGATGCGATTATTCTACTGGCTATTTAAGTCACCTCCATAAATGAGTCATGTATTCAGTACGACCATTGGTTTAGGGTGACAGTTTCACTTACTCATATACTTGATGGCACAGAGGTAGTAACAAATATCCTTTGATGGTCACATGCAATTTGTACTTTATATGGCTTAACATACCTCAGCTGTTTTTACATATTGCTGTAGTTTATAGGTGAAGTAGGTACATTTTGAATCAGACCACCATTTTTGTTTTCCAACTGAAAAAGAAATGTTGGTATCATTATAGAATCCATTGACCAGGCAGAAGGAAAAAAAACTGACAAGGCTCTGAAGCACATTTAATCTAAAAAAGGCCACATAAGCAAACATGAGTTCACTTTCATGTAGGTAATACTGGACTGTGGTTATTTCAACTGTCACCTTCAAAAATGTTACAATACCAAAAAGTAGAAAGCATTAAAAAAACTTACAAACTGATAAACAGACACAACTGATATTATTTTTTTTTGAGTGAGCTACATTACAACAGAAATTCACACACACACACACACACACACACACACACACACACACACACACACACACACACACACACACACACACACACACACGTGCATGCGCGAGCGCATGTGCATATGTTAGTTTATCAAGCTCTGTTTCATTGAAACCTGATTAGAGCCCAGCTCAGTTATAAAAGTATTAGGTCTTAACTTATTCTGTGGTTATGGAACCTCAGAGCTGGTTTTATTAAAAATGGGGTGGAGGATTAATCCCCCATATGAGTAGCATGGGAGGATTTCTCCCTAAAATATACTTTTTTTTGTTTTTTTTAGCCCACACTCTAAGTTGGATGCACACAGCCAGGTTTCAGTGACCTCATTTCAATGATATTGTTCACCGTGTGATGATGTGAAGTATTGCCAGTTATGCCAGGAGAAGTAGGGCAATGGATGTGTAACATATACCAGCATAGCTAGCTGGAGTTTTTTACAGAATTCTATGTAATTTGTATATCAAACGGATTTGTACAGGTGCTTGTGCTGCAAATGTATTTGGAAAGCTACTTATGTTAAGCATGTACCAAGAGTGGGTCCTGCTGGACAGAAAAGAATTACATCTGTATGTCAGACTGTATTGTACCTTTTGAAATCAATATAGTATAACAGATGATACTGGAAGAGAAAAGGTTAATCTCAGTCCAGCTAACTTTGAAAAATAGTCTGAAATTGAATTACCCGGTTAGGCCATAAAGATTGCATCTTACAGTTCTGATTACAGCCAGAGACAAAATGTTTGTGAAAACCAAGACTAGTAATCCTACTGTATTGTCCTTTGGGGTGAACTAATTGCTACCCTGGAAGGGTGGATATTTTTGAAATGGTTTTATAGCTTCCAGATGCTGTAACACATCTTATCCAATCTCTATGTGTGTGTATTATGACACATATGTGCTACACTCTGGCTCAGCTTCTAGTAAAAGGGGGTAGTGCAGGAGCCAAAAGGTAGGTGACCAGATGTATGTGATGTCATTCTGCAATCCAGAACTGAGATGATGTTTTAATACGAGATGAGACAGAAGTCTGAGGGCAGTCTATTTTTGAAACCTGACAAACAAGGACCATTCACCTACATCATCTTGCCTTGCGCTAGTAAGTGAACTTGATGACAGTAATGCTTTATATCAGTCAGGAAAATATAGCTTGTTTGCGTCTTTCGGCTTTTCCCGGTTAGGGGTCGCCACAGCGGAACTCCGATCTGCTAATGATTGGCAGTAGATTTTTACGTGCTGGCTTGCCAGGCCTAATGCACAACCTTTAATGAAGGAACGCCCATTCACATATGTCGCCACACAGAAGATGCTCTAACTGAGAATCGAACGAGCAATGTCTAACTGTGAGACGACAACGCTACCGCAGCACCACCATCGCAATATAGTCAGGAAAATATAGTGAGATTAGCTAAATATTGTTTTTCTGTATCTATATGAATCTTTCCATTGATATTATTATTAATATTTCCTACGACTTAAACTCTGGTGTTTATTGTAAACAGATATTTAGTATTTTCATGTTCTTTTATTATTTATTATTAAATATATTTAAAGGTTTCATCATGGCTGGTCTTTTAGAGAATGTTTTAACCTTTGAGAATTCTTATATTTATTTGATCACACTGTAGCCACCCCTGAAAACCTTGCTGCATTGGTCAAACACTACCATTTGTATTAGTATTAATTTTACTCAGTATAATTGGGTATCCTTGTAAGATCGTTAGAGTAGTTGGCTTTAGACTGTTCTGATGGTGGTATCTACCTTATAGTATGGGCAGAGGAGACATAGCTGGTAAATCTGTACCAGCCTTTCCCAGGTGTGTGTGTGTGTGTGTGTGTGTGTGTGTGTGTGTGTGTGTGTGAAAATCAAATCCCAAAGAATGTGTGTGTCAGCTACTTGGAGCAGGGACACAGATCACTGGTTTCACAGAGTGGGTAGTGGAGGACTTGGCTTGGAATACTCAGCTGAGGTCTCAACTCTACAGCTGTGGTCAGTGTGGAGTCTTATTTGGGGCCTGGTGAGAGAGAGCCACAGGGTGGGAGTGTGCTCCCTGTGTGCTCTTAAGGGAAAGTTTGCTTGGTGCGGAGAGCTGCAGCTGATGAGAGCTGCAGCTGAAAATACTGTGTGTATCCATTTTTGTTCCAAGTGAATGTCCCTCACCAGTGCCCGTGTTGAGGATTGAGATTCCTTGATCACTGGCCCGGAGCAGGGATGTCACACACCTTTAGTCCTTGTAGTCTTTTGATGTGAACAGTACTGAAATTCAGCCTGCAATTGTAGTTCTACTAATATAAAGTATTTGTTCTTCTCCATTTCTAATATTTTATAGACTTCCTGTCATTGTAAATTTATCTCTAATGGTACCATAAGAAGGGGAAAAATAATTTTTATATATCAGCTTGGACTTTCTCCAAGTATCCATAAGGCATTCTTATCCAGCAATGGCTGACTGCAGGCACATTTTTAGTTTTTTTTAATTACCACATAAAATAAGATTAGATCAGGGAGCCTTAAGTTGCTGAAGTATATCTCTTCGTGTACAAATAAATAAGTAAATAAATACCTAAAAAGAAGTACATAAATTATACTTATATGTACCCATGTTATCAAATGAGTCAAATGATTCCTTCTTAAAGGTAGGAATTGATTGAGTGAGTTTAATCGGATGGCACAGTGGTGCAGTAGTAGTGTTGTCACCTCACAGCAAGGCGGTATCTGGTTTGATTCTTGGCTGGGGTGCCTTTTCTGTGGGCTCTGTATGTCCTCCCTGCATTTGTCTGGGTTTCCTCCCACATTACAAAGGCATGCATCTCTTCCTGGGCTCTGCTGAAAATTGGCTTTGTTCCAAGTCAGACTTTCCTGGTTAACAAATGTTAAATAAATAACTGAATGAGGAAATGTGGGTGTCTTTGAGATATAAAGATTTCATGTATGGCTGATATTAATTTTTATTGTGATTGAGTGCCTTCTTGTGTTCAGCTCACAAATATGTATAATAAGCAAATGGTTTCAAATAGTAAGAGATCCTGAATACTCAGCATGTCAGGTACAGGTCTCCACTATGAAGCTGATACCATACAGAGAAGAGAGAGACAGAGGGTCACTGTAGTTTTTCGCAATAAGAACACTGAAGCTTTTTATTCTGTTTGTTAGGTATTTTTACTCTCTCCATTTCCATCAAAGCTATAAAGAATACCCAGCTCAAGAAAACATGTAAGGAACTATCAAAACACTGATACTGTAAAACTGCCAAAATAATATATATCAATCTTTCATGCCCATGGCAGATTGTATGTTCTTGTATGTGTGTGTGAGTGTGTGCATGTGTTTATATGTGTGTGTGCGTGTGTGTGTGTGTGTGTGTGTGTGTGTGTGTGTGTGTGTGTGTGTGTGTGTGTGTGTGTGAGTATATCTATCTGTCCATCTGCCTGTCTATTTATTTACATACACACGCAAGCACACACACTCTCTCTGTCATTCTCTCTGTCCATCTGCCTTCACATACACAAACACACACGCACACACAGACGCACACACACACACACACACACACACACACACACACACACACACACACACACACACACACACACACACACACACACACACATCACGACACTACTGTGGGGACAGGATGGTTGTTTTCCTGTAAAATCAAGGTCAAAAGGGCAGCAGAATTTCTGTGTTCTGTAATCTTCAAGCTACTCTATTCAGAACAATGCCATCCACTGCCATAATGTTTGCACTCACAATCTGATCTCATGCATGAGCTCTTTGATGTTGCAGTAACCCTAGTTAGAAAGCCATACACACTCTCTGTTCCATGGGTAATACTCATTCAGTGTTAGTTCTTCATATCTGGTTTCAGATGATCCTGTGTCAGAATGCAAGCAATTCCAAACCTTTAAGACTCACTTTGTTTTGAGAAACAAAGCCACATGAAAGTCCTTTATCTTCTCCATATTTTCTGACTTCCTCTCTGATGTTAGGTAAGTTGGCTTCAGCTAATTCATTTCTACTTATTGGCAATTGCTTAATAATTTGGGCTGAAATCTCTGCCTTACACTTTATTTTGGGCTTTACGTGATATGAAATTATCTATATACCATACTTACATATTGATATCCTGAATGTACACGTATATGAGATGATATGTGGTTTTCTTTGTATCTAACTGCTGATTAATTTGATATATCCTAATATACATAACATGAATATCAGAATGCTGCCCATTTGATATATAATACGTTTTTGTATGCTTCAATTTGTCTTAGTATTTACTGATGTGTTGCTGGTATTTATCAGTACTACAATACCTGTGTATTCACATATCATTTACTGTATTTTTGCCTTTCACCAGACAGAGCCATGGCTAAAATGGATGCAGTTTGAATTAAACAGCTTTCCTAGTTGCAAACATGGAGGCAAGTGAGAAAAAACACAGATAATGTATAAGTGAGTCGAACTGTAGATTTTTTTATATCCATCCTTCCAACATATTTCATCATCATCACCCTGCCTGAGTCTTCATTTATCACAAGTCTGCCTGATTCATCATTTAAGAAAATTCTGCCTCGTTCATGCTTCAGGATAAAAAAACTTTGTGCACTGCACACACAAAGTACCCATAAGAAGATTTGAAAAAACACTGTTCATCTACATTAACCACTAAAAATGAAATAAGCATTATTAAAAAACTAACTAACTAAAATGGAACACAGTAACTAGCTAATCTGAAAATTGCATTTGCTGCAATATGGACCAAAAGCAAGCATGTCTTTTACAACAGTGCCCATTTCCTTAATGTTCTAGCAACCAAACATTGGATGCATGTTGCTATCTAAGCCCTGCCTAGTCCATATCCCTTGTAGTACATCAGTGGAAAGGAATTCCACTCCCTGAAATGTTAGGTGATCTGTAAGGTCTAGGGCATTACTTAGAATGTGTCTATGCACCATAGGCAGTTCACATAATTCATGTATCTGACATCTGACCAATACCAATGGTTTCACCATAAGGACTGCATAGAGAGTCATCTGGCTGTTAAGTATGCACACACATGTACAAACGTATACTATATAAAGAGGTCTGTGCAAATAAGTGCCATGTGAGTTGGAAGCAGGGCATATAAAATATTCTGTTTTTTGTGTGTGTTACAACCAATGATGGATATTCGCTAGAACCCTTGATGATGACCCCACATGTAATCCCCTGAATGGCTGACAATATTGTCTGTGTAAAAATGTGAAATATAATAGGACATATATTTTGACTACTGAAGGGATATTTCTGCACCTCGGGAAGTACACTGTGATATAGCCCAGACATCTACAGCAAGATATCTCTAGTGTATACCCTGACACACAAAATGACATTGCACAAACAGCTGTAGCAGCAGGTGAACATTATGGCAGGGGTTTCCACATTAGTCATAGAAGCAGTAGAAAGACAGGTTGGAGAGCCAGGGGTGGGGCTTTCAGTAGCAGAACTATAGCTGATGCAGCACTGGCAAAGAAGTATTGCTTGGTCACAACTATGAATACCAAATAAAATGATGCATGCCGGCCTTATCACACCTGAGCTAAGGAGCCAGTGCAAGAACTGCCCATGCTGTGCATTGAACATCTCCATTCCCACTCAGGTCAAGGAATGGGCAGAACACAGTCATCATCACTTGTGGGTGGGTCACACTGGCAAGTGACTGCAACATAGTAATATGGGTTAGGGCTATGGTCAGGTGAACTCTCACTCATCGTGAAACTCATTACTCAGATTACTCAGATTTCCAGTTTAAAATATTTCATATAATCCTGTGTGTGTGTGTGTGTGTGTGTGTGTGTGTGTGTGTGTGTGTGTGTGTGTGTGTGTGTGTGTGTGCTTTGTACATGTGTTTGTGTTTAGGACACACACATGGGAATCTGATGTATGATACATAAAATATCTTATGTAGTCAGTTAAAGTTACATATTTCATAATGAATGAGTGGTGAAGCCATGCATGAGTCATAAAGTACGTTTCAGAATCTTACAGTACAAGACGCTTGATAACAGACAAACCAGGTCGACATGTATTCTATGTATCCATTTTCTGGGGTTTTATGTTAGAGCAGTATTTCACATTCACTTCAGTGGGCTACAGTAATGTTTTAGGTAATATGCATATGTATTAAGTGAAAGGAATGTCTCACGACTGAATTTCTACTGCTGTCTATGAGGTATTTTTAGTGTCAGTTTATTCTGATGCATTTCAGTATTGGAGTTATGTTATTTTATGTTTTGTTATGATACTTCATGTTGCATTATGTTATGTTATGTTATGTTATGTTATATGTTATGTTATGATCGGGTCGAGATCATAACCTACTTATTACGCATTTGAAACGTGGATGCCAAAAATTCACCTTGAGAGCAAAGCTTGAGATTGAATCTTGGCATCCATGTTGAGAACACATAATGAATGATTATGACTGGAGACCTAATCATAATTCTTTGTAGTGTACAGAGCTGTATCTACTCCATGTATTACTAGTTACAGAGAAAAACATGCTGCTTAAGTGTTTTACCAGCTTTCAAAGCCATAAAGCACCTAGCAAGCACTTTCAGAAGGTTAGTGTAACACAATCTGACATGTTTATACTCAGCTTGTTATTATTGAAAATTGCATAGATTTTTGCAAATTTTTGCCTTATAAATATGTTTGGTCTGTTCTTCATAAAATCCTTTGTTTCCAGACTAATTTCACACAAAAAAAAATATTTCTAAGTTTATAACAGGAGGCAGGGACATGGTACCAGTACAGACAGCAGGCAAGAACAATCTGTTTTTTTTTTTATTCTGCTGCTGTCTTTGCAAGTCAGTACTGACAAATTTGACTGCAAAGCCTGACCTTAAAGCAGGGGGTGCTTAAGATTTGCTAAGGTCTTGTGCTATAGTAGTGCTAATCTGATTTGTCTTTTTCTGGATATCAGAGTATAGTCACTGTGCTCCAAGCACTATAGTTTAGTAATGTTTTTAGTTATTTTAAATTAGTTCAGATACCTTCAGGTCGGCTTTACTGGTAATACTGTTTGTCAAGTGACTAACTGTAGTTAGAATTTTCTTTTTACACTTTTACTCATTTATTTTAACATTTTTATTTTAATAAGAATTAATTTAATTTTTTCAGGATTTGTGTTAGGTGGAAATGCTGTTTCTAGGACTTCTGAGCACTTTACGTGTTCAATGTAGCCCAAAATGGGTGGACTTGAAATGCCTTGTAAGCAAATACCCATTATGTTGGCCTGTGGTAAGACAAATGCTCTATACATGGGATTAGTTTTCCTATTATACACAATATATAGACATACAAGTTGGTGGAGAGGTTGAGAGCTGTAGTTCCTGTGGTATAGTATAGGGTTTGATTCCTTCAATTCGTTTGCTTACTGTGTGACTTTGAGGAAGTCACTTAGGCAGATATTGCTCTAGGACCACTCCTAAAAAAGGACTATGTATCCACTAGGTTTACTTGGTTAACAAATAAGACTATTATAAAAGATCTACCATATGAATTTGAGTGCCATCTGCCTCCAACACACCTTCTTATAAGCATACTTAACAAGGAAAAAAACCTTCTTATAAGCATGCATAACATGGAAAAAACTTTTTATAAGCATGCATAACTTGGGAAAAAACTAAGCAGTATTTTTGCAAGGGTTTTTTTACCCCCTGATATAAGGACTGTACCCCTACAGCACTGATCTGCACTTGAATAGGTATGCCTATATATTTACTATACATATACTTTGCACCAACTCAGAGAACATATATGCATAGTATGATATATGCACTAAGGCTTGCTTAAACTCAAATACAAAATAAATAAGTAAATTAATAAGAAAATAAATAAAATAAAGCAAATATGTCGATAAAAATAAAAATAAGCTGTGAGTAGCTGAGCAGTTGATACATAAAAGTTTAAATACAACCATGTAAAGCAGATGCACATTAAGACACAATGGTAAATTACTACAATTTGTTGGGTAATAACTTCATTAATAAGTGAACACCTCTACTTCTCTATGTATTCAAGATGTGTGATATTTGGAAATTGTGAAATTTTCAAGCTCAAATCTCTTGCATGTCTGTTTCTAGGTATATTGTTGCACAGTCTAACATAGCTAATACTTGTGGTTGTATATACATAAAATGTAATTGTCCCACTGGTAAGGTATGTAGGCAGCCTGCACTAATATATTTTGGGCTGGTGTATATTATTTTATGCAGACCTTTATAGTTCTTTCTGTCTGGGCCTAGGCAGAACTTAATTCTAAATATTCAATGCTTAACTTATCTTGATAGGTTTGTGAACTATCTATTCTGATACAGTCTGATTTGGAATGCAAGCTTTTCAAGAATGAGAGAGCAACAGAGAAAGAGAGACAGAGAGAGAGAGAAATAGAGAGAGAGAGCAAGAGAGATAGAGAGAGAGAGAGATAAAAGCCATTACATTTCTTTGTGGATGACTGACTTTGAAGGACATTTAAGAGCTGTGTGGTGTAGTATAGTGGAGATTTATGTAAGCAAGGGCGTTGAATTAACATTATAGACATTATGGCATCTGACAATTTAGCAGAAAAGGCAGGGGATAGTACATTATACTGATGTAATAGTAAGGACACGCACACGTCTGAGTTTGCTGTACCTTGGCACGCAGTCCTTAAATGTGTGAGTTTATGTGTGATGAGAAGATGGGACACAATGACATTATTACAAGTTATTTTGTCATTACTGCTGTTTTAGCTACTGGGTTAATACTAGATAGAGACTAGTATGTCAGGTGCAGAGCAAGTTGTGTACCCCCCAAATAAATAGATCTGTTATGTTCTTCCGATTTGGTCTGTTGATTCCAGCTTAGCTGCGCCCAAATGAAGGATATATCCCAATGTGCTTTAACATGGCACTGAGTCAGTCTTTCAGGTAAATCCATGGGGCATGGAACTGATCAATAGTTTGTTGGTTCTGTCTCATGGTTTCCATTTCTTTAATATCCTTGTGGCTTCAGGCAAGCAATGCTATTGGTACATAAGATTTGCCCATGTCATCATATCACAGCAAGGACAGCAGATTGAGCTTCATAGATTCATATTATCTTGTCTTGAAACACAGATATTGTTTCTTATCTTATGTTTATGTTTTTTCATCTATGTTGGAGCTTTTCTCCCCGGGCCTCCACTGAAAATGGACATATATCCAGTTGGACTAGCCCGGTCAACAAATGTACAATAAATAAATAATTAAATGATAACACCATTGACTTGTGTTTCCACCCAAGCAGTATCTGTCTGCAGGTCATTAGGTTTTGTGCATTTAAGCTGACACTGAATCCACTGGGATCAGCTCTGTACCTCTGTCTGCAGGTAGTAGTGTGGAGAGAAAGACTTTCTCTTTGCTCGTGCACCAAGGTGAATATGATATGCACAACAGGCTACTGTACTACTATGGTGATTTGAAACCATTGTTTTTACAGACTTGTTCTATAGGTTTATAACAAATGTTCCTTCTGGCTGACATGGAAATAGGTTTACAACCAAGAAGGCACAATAATCAGCATATCTGCTTTGTGTACCACAGTTATTTTCTGTGTTTTCACATTTTTACTATTAGTATTTATTTTTACTGCATCAGATTCCGAAGGGTTCATAGGTTCATAGGTAGGTACTAGGCGATTGGCCCTAGGGCCTATATAAGCCTAGCCAAATGGTACCCTGGCATTTGCCACCCAAGAAAATTATTTTTCTGTGCCCCTGTCAAGCAGAGCCACAGAAGTGATCCCCGGGGTGAATTTCCTATCTCCCACCCAATCATCAAGATTTTTCTTGAAGAGTGCTAATGAGGAGCTTTGTTTGATATAGATAGGTAGTTTGCTCCAGAGTATGGGAAGTCTCTGAGACAGAAATCTGTCCCTCCAGCATGTTCTGTTTATTGTGGTGACAAGGTTTAGGTCCCTAGAGCATGTAGCTCAGAGGCATTGGGATTTCGTTACGTGGAGCATGTCCAACAGCTCTGGGTTTGACATAGCTTTGTATGTTAGGCAGAGATCACCTCTGAGTAGGAGATATGCAACAGAGTAAAGCTGGAGTTTTTTGAGACGGTCTGCGTAGGGCATCTGTTTGAGGCTGGTAATCCTCTTTGTGAGGTATTTCTGTGGCCTTTCCAGTTGTTGTAGATGTCTTGTGAGGTACATACCAAAAGGGGCATTGCACTCTATAATGGGTCTAATGAGTGATGAGTAGAGGGGAACAATGACCTCTTTTTTCCTGGATGAGAAACTTTTGTGATGAGGTGTGCCACATAGAAGGATTTCCTGACTACTGTGGCGATGTGATTATCAAAGGAGAGACTACTGTCCACCTGTGTCCCAAGGTCTCTTATCACACTTTTGGTGTTAAGTAGACTACTGCCTATGTGGTAGTTCATGGGTACAGAGTTTTTACCAAAAGGGATGACAATGCACTTTTTGGCATTGAGCTTGAGGCCATGGCTTTGACACCAGGCATCTGTCTCAGTGAGGCCCTTTTGTAGGATGTCCACATCATTAGGAGATTTGATTATGGCTCCGAGTTTGCAGTCATCTGAGAACTTTGTTAGCCAAAGACCTCCTGTGTTAGCCTGTGCTTCAGAGATGTAGATACCAAACAGGAGAGGACCTAGGACTGTACCATGTAGTACTCCACTTTTCACTGGTCTGAAGCTGGATTTAGAGTCTGCTACTTTCATAGTGTGGGTTCTGTTATTGAGCCAGTTAGCAACCCATCTTGTGACATAGGGATTTATACCTAGTTTAGTGAGTTTATCTATAATTCCAGAGTGGGGGATGGTGTTGAAAGCCTTGGTGAGATCTATATAGGCTGTGTGTACCACCTTACCCTCATCTACAGCTTTGGTTACCACTTCAAAGAAGTCTATCAGGTTTAGGAGACATGATCTGCCTCTTACAAACCCAAACTGGGTAGGGTCCAGAGTTTGGAGATTACCAATGTCATTGTTTATAAGTTCCATGATGATACGCTCCATAGCCTTGCAGACCAGGCTCATCAGGCTAATGGGGCGGTAGTTCCCAGGGTCTGTGGTGGCTCCCCCTTTGTGGAGTGGGATAACCGTTGCTGTGTGCCATTCAGTGGGCACAAAGCCTGAGGTGAGGCTATGATTGAACATGGTACTTAGGTGGGGTGCCAGTTCGTTCTGTAGTTCATGTAGAACGCAGCCTGGGATGTTGTCAGGTCCCATGGATGCTGTGTTCTTGGCTTTGGAGAGTGTGTTTTTTAACTGTGCAGCCGTGATTACAAGTACTTTGCATTCTTTCGGTATAGAGATGGGCCCTTTAGGGGATGAGAGAGGGGTAAAGTTAGCACTGAACCTATCTGCCAGGATGTTGGCAATATCAGTTGGTTCTGTATATTTAGTGCCATTGTGCTGTAACTCAGAGCAGATCTGAGTGTTGCCATTGAGATTCTTGACATAGCTATAGAATGCTTTGTGGTTGTCTTTAGAATTAGTGGTGATTTTGTTTTCGTAACTAGCTTTGGAGGATTTTATGAGGGATCTCAGCTTCTTACTGAGGCTGACCACGGAGTTCCTCCAATCATGGGATTTTACTCTTTTTTGCAACAGTTTCTTTCTTCTGTTGTAGAGTTTGTTTATAGCAGGGGACCACCAGATTGGCTTCCTTTTTTTGTAGGATAGCATCTTGGTTCTGTTAGGGATTGCACGATCCATGCATTCGTATAAGTGCTTATAAAGTGCAATTGCATAGGATTCAACAGTTGTATCTCTACTGTCCATCAGCAAGGGTGTCGGGAAGTTTGCCACTTCTGTCTTAAGAAGAGTGAAGTTGGCTTTGGAGAAATTTTTTATGGTGGTTTCCCTAATGGGGGGTGGGGTTGGGATGTGGATATCTAGGGTGATTTGCTTGTGGCTGGATCTGACCAATAAGGAATTGACCTCTGGTGTGGAACACCGGTTGCCCATATTGGTAATGACCAGGTCTAGGATATTGCTATCCCCTGGTGGGGGTGTGAATAAGTTGATCCAAGGCATTAGAATTTATGAATTCCAGAAAACATTGAGCACAAGAGTTGGTACATGAGTAGTTTTCCCAGTTAATGGTGGGGTAGTTGAAATCGCCCATTATTAGGGTGTTAGGTTGTACCCTAATATTTTCCAGTGTATCAAGAAATGAGGAGTGGGAATCCTGGGGCATGGTGGGGGATCTGTAACAAGCTACAATTTGCATTGCAGTCTTGCCCAGAGTTAGTTGCGCTTGGATAATCTCAGATGCATTATGCTGAGCAACTAGCCTGGAGGTGTGGATATCCTTAATGAATATTGACACACCTCCACCTTTAGTGCTTCGGTCCAAGTTAGGTGGCCAAAAAGTGTGGTATGAATTATAGCCTGGTAATGCAGGGGTGCTCTCTGGAGCCTTGAACCAGGTCTCTGTCACTGCACAGATGTCGATGTTCTCCATTTTAAGTAGTGCCTCGAGTGAGTGCATTTTGAGGTTTAGACTTCTAGCATTGAGTAGCATTACCCTCAGATTTTGCTTGCTTGTATCTGTTACGGTGGTGAATTTGTCATTTGAATCTTGCCTAAAAAAAGGCACTATGGGGGTGGGGGCAGGAGCCTTAGCCAGTATCCGGAATCCCAAGGGTGACAGGTGAAGGCCATCTCTGACAAAGCATCATGGTTTGTCGATCATGTCATCCCAGGCAGACAGATACTGGTTCCCCTTAGAATGACACCAGAAGCTTAGCCAATTGTTGAAGTCATTCATTTTGTCCTTGTACTGTGGTATCATTCTGGGTGATGGCAGGATGCTACTCAGGGCTAGGGTCATACCTGCCTGAGCTACAAGATCAGAAAGCTCCTCCATGTCTCTTTTCATGTAGTCCAGGGAGGTACATCTCAGGTCATTCACACCAACACGGACAATGACAGAGTCATATTTGTACTTGCTGTGGAGTGACCAGAGTGCATGCATTATGTGGCGGATCCTGGCACCTGACAGGCAGCTGACAGTGACTTTCTCCTTGTTTAGCCTGGTGAGTGGAACATCAGTGTGCCTGACTATAGAGTCACTTATGACTAGAGTGTTAGGTACGTTGTTATGCCTTATGGGCTGTGGTTGAGTGGCACACTGAGTTTGTGGGCTATGTGTCATTTGGGTTGTGTTGGGGGGTGGAGGTTGCTTACGTTTCTGCTTTGGAGGTCCCTGTTGCTTGGGTAGATTTTTTTGAGAGCCTCCACGAATGTAAGTGTGTGTTTTGTGTTTCTATGTGTGTGTTTTGGTGGTGTAGGTTTTGAGGGAGAGTGTGATGAGTGTGGTGTGGTGCAAGTGTTTACCTTCTCCTCTTGACTGTCTAGTCCAGTCTTGGGTGAAGAGAGCTTTGCTTCCAATTTGGTTATATAAGTGCATCTCTCACAGGTTGTAGTGTTGGGTGGTAGGAGGAGAGGGTTGTCTGTGTACATGAGGCAATTACTGCATTGCCCCAAGATGCCCAGATTCATCAGGTAGACAGGAGAAAACATCGGGAACTGACCCTTAGACATGCCTGGACAAGTGAGGAAAGTTGAGTGCTGTAGTAATTTGTAGCTGATTTAGTGCCTACAATGAGTTCTGAACAAGTGCTGAGCTCAAAGAAACAGATTTGAGTGCTGAAACTAGAAAACTGGCTAGTTCTAAGAAAGACAATTAATCTAGAAGGCTTCCCTCCAACACAGAAAGGCTTGGGGGCTCAGAAGCTTACAAAGAGTTCTGGATACAGCAAATCTATATCTGGACTAGACAACTTATAGGAAAGGCAGGAAACAAGCTTAGACAAAATTTTATGTATTTATTTATTTATTTATTTTGTAAAAAGGAAAGGGGAAAGGAGGAGCAGAAGCTAACTGGGTTGGCCTTCTCAAATGTTCTCCCTGGAATAAGTAGAATGAGGTAATGACACTAGACTGGGAGGAGTGTCCAAGATCAGATTTACAGTAGGGGTGGGCAACTACAAAGCCACCAAGTATAAAAACAGGAATCAGAACAAACAAACCCAACCAGATGCTTAACAATTGTAGAAAATTCTACTTAATACCTCACACACAGTGAGTAAAATAAAAGTGCTATAAATAACTCAGAAATAATCAAAAAACAGGATACTTAATGTTATATATCTCAGATTCGTTAGTTCAGAGCCCTTCCTCCAACTTCCTCTGATTAGCTCAGTGTGAAATGGCAGAAACAGTCACAAGTTAACTTCTTAAGTAACAAAGTTGAAACCTGAAGCAACTTTAAAAAAAGCTTGAAAAATTAAATCAAGTATGTTTATGTTGTTGCTTCAATTTTTAAAGCAGCCTGAATCCTACAGCCTATGCAGCCATTAAAATACACATAGTACTCAAACCTGTTTTTGGTTTCCTGTCTTCTTTACTCCGCTGCTACTCTTATTTTAATTACTGTTTGCTGGCTCAGCTATTTCAGGTGCCACCAACTCCAAATTTGATGGACATTTGTATTTCCTTCTTCAGGTTTACGTAAGTCTAATTACAGATGTAGTAGATGTTTGATGCATCCTTTGTTATTTAAGCTGGCATACACATACAAATACCAGTGCATTACTCTTTGTTGTTGTAATCCCTTACACCTGCAGTCATAACTACAGCAATAAATAATATAAAATCGCAAAATCTGATGTGCCTTACAGACACAGACTATGTAATCACACATCTTTAATTATACAGGACAATTACAAACTAAGTTTTATGCTCTATCCAACACATGTATGTAGAGCTAGAGGACAACAGAACCATTACACACTTAGGATCTTTTAGTGAAACATGAAATCTGAAGATTTAAGAAGGCAATTAGCATGTCTGTTATATTTAGCAAAATAGTCTGTGTGCTGCCGGCCATAGGAACATTTCTGAAATCCATTTATTTTCTATGGATAGGAATTAGAGTTTTTGTTCTGTTAAATGTCTGGAATGCTTGTGATGCTTAGCAGTTTAGAAACACATGCATACAATTTGGATGTATATCCATATATTTAAATTTCATTATATTGAAAGGCAAACTGTTCAAACACAACAGGTCATTCAGCTGCCTATCGAAAAGCAAACAAAAAAAAGAAAAACATTTTTTGCAGGGGAACAAGCACCTCTGCACCCCCACACCCCCTGCTGATTTTATCTACATACGTAGATATATATACCAATTCCAAGATCTCACTACAGCAGAGAAAGGGCAAATTCCAAGATTCCTACTGTGTCACAATCTGGCACAGAAAAAATGCTGGTACATTTGAGTTGATTTTTGATAAATTTTTCTGGCATTTTTTTCCAGTCAACTTGTCAGGCCAGCTTTTTGGCATATTATTTGTTTACCTGGGGCACACTCATGCCTCTTTATAGGGGCTTCCTGTGGACACTGTGATGTGATCTGACTTGCTAGAATCTCAGTTTTCAAATGAAAATTGTGAGAGAATTATATTCAGAACTAAAGGATGAAGCCAGTCATATCTGACTCCCAAAGACTACACTGATGGTACTATTGGTCCCATTTAGCTAATTACTTGCATTTCTCCGCCTTTCATCTTAATTTCCTTCCTTAATCAACATGCATTCTTGGGGTTTTTTTTTTCAGTTGCCTTACTGTGAAGTTCATTTCATTTCATATCTGTCATTTTTCATAATATAATGTTTCTTTATACTGCATCTGAGGTGCTCCCTATCGATAAAATATATCCAGCTGTCTTTGCACATCTACCTTTTCAAAGATATTGTTCTCTTGGGGTATGAAGATTTAATAGACCTGCAGGCATCCATACTGTTACACCTCCATCTACTTTGTTTACACTATATGAATTATGTCATGTTCCACTATGGGAATCATGCAATGTTTTTTTCAGTTTTGCTTAGTAAGATTACTTTTGCAGAGCATGAGCAGCCTTCCTGTAGTTTCCAGATCTCAGTACAGTCTTCCAGATGGGACCTTGATGTCTGCAATGTGAGTTAGCAGTTTCTTTCTTACCTTTATACTTATGTATTCAAGGATCTCCGACTTTCTGTACAGTTCTCTTACCCCCCCCCCCCCCCCCACATTTCCATCATTTTTGTAAGTCCCTGTGAAGTCTGCAGAAATGCTTACATTCTCTATGTTTACTGCAGCATTATGTATTAAAATATTAAGGAGGTCATTACTGTAAGGGTCACCCCAGAGTACCTGAAGAGTTTCTCCTTTCCCCTAAATGAGCTTCACTCATTATGGATAATATGTTGCAGCATTTACGCAAGCAGGAACCAGGCTGCACCTTGGGATACAGACAATAATCTTTTAACTTTTAAATTTCATAACATTCTAAACTATTTTGTTTCTCTTGCATGGTATTATATTTTGTTAGCAATTATATACCCTGATGTCCTTCTTTTCCAAATCAGCACTTGTCCAAATCTCCTAGACAACACCATTATTTTCCAAATCTCCTAGACAGCACTATTATAATACAGCATAAGACCCTCGATTGTCCGCAAGACAAGTGAAAGTTACTTTTCCAAGCATGTCCAGAAGTCAGCTTCAGGTGTACTCTCCAGTTCATTTGGTGGAATTGGGCATCCTGAGGCAATGTCACAACTGCCTCATGTATACAGACAACCCTCTCCTCTTACCTCTAGACACAAACACTTGTGAGAGATGCAAATACACAGTCAGACTGGAGGCTAAGCGCTCTCAACCCATGACTGTAACAGACAGTCAAGAGGAGAAGAGACACACTAGCATCACACCACCAGTCACACATGGATCTACAAAACAAGCACCGGCAAAACATACACATAAATGCACAAAAACTTATTTGGAGGCACTAGGTACCAATCTGAAAAAGAAACAGTGCTCTCCAAAGCAGACAAGCAAGCAACCTGCACCTCCAAACACAAGCCAGAAAACACATAATTCACCTCAGCAGTGTGCCTCACAACAGCCAATAAGGCAAAACACCATACCTAACACGCTAGTAATAGGAGACTCTATAGTAAGGCACACAGATGTTCCACTCACCAGGCTGAACAAGGAGAAGGTTACTGTCAGCTGCCTGTTGGGTGCTAGTATCCGCCACATAACACAGGCACTTAGGTCACTCCAGAACAAGTACAAGTATGACGCTGTCATTGTATATGTTGGTGTGAATGATCTAAGATGTACCTCCCTGGACTACATGAAAAGAGACATTGAGGAGCTCTCTGATTATGTAGCCCAAGCTGGTATGACCCTGACCTTGAGTAGCATACTACCTTCACCTAGAATGATACCACATGATACCAAAAAGACGACATGATCAATTTCAACAATTAGCTAGGCTTCTGGTGTCATTCTAATGGGATCCAGTGTCTGTCTGCCTGGGATGACATGATAGACAAGCCTCGCTGTTTCGCCAGAGATGGTTTGCACCTGTCACCCCTAGGCTTTCAAATACTGGCCAAGGCTCTTGCCGTCCCCATAGTGCCTTTTTTAGGCAAGGCTCAAAGGACAAACCAACCACTGTAACCAGCACAGGTAACCAAAAACTAAGGGCAATGCTACGCAATGCCAGAAGTCTCAACCTCAAAATGCACGCACTCGAGGCACTCGTCAGTATGGAGAAAATCGATATTTGTGCAGTGACGGAAACCTGGTTCAAGGCTCCAGAGAGCACCCCAGCACTACCAAGTTACAATTCATATCATACCTTCCGGCCTCAGTTACCGGATCGCAGTACAAAGGGCGAAGGTGTATCCATATTCATCAAGGATACCCACATCTCCAGGTTAGTGGCACAGCATGATTTCCCATAGATCATCCATGCGCAACTATCAGCAGGCAAAACCACATTTCAAGTCGTAGCCTGTTATAGATCGCCTACTATGTCCCAAGATGCTCACTAAGCATTCCTTGAGGCATTGGAAAATATAAAGGTCCTACCCAACACCATAATTTTGGGTGATTTCAACTACCCTGGTATAGACTGCGTGAACTACCAAAGTTCTAACTCCTATACCCAGTGGTTCATAGAATTCATAAATTCAAATGCCCTTGAACAACTGGTATGTTCTCCCACTAGAGGGGACAACATATTGGATTTAGTCATCACAAATATGGGCGCCCATTGTACCACACCCGTTATCACTCCCTCTCTAGTCAGATCAGACCACAAACTGATAACCCTAGACATCCTCACCCCTCCACCTCCCCCTGTCAAAGAAACCATTGTAAAAAACCTTTCCAAAGCAAACTTCAACCTACTTGCGTCAAAAGTGGAAAGCTTCACTATTCCCTTGCAGAAGGGTAATGATATCCAGGATGCAGAATCCTACACCAAGGCACTTTATATACATCTTCAGGATTGCATGGACCGTGCTATCCCAAATAAAACCAAGACTCCTTCCTCAAGAAAGAAGAAACCAGTCTGGTGGACCCTGGCCATAAGCAAACTATACAATAAAAGGAGAAGACTTATACAAAAAAAGGCCAAATCTTAAGTAGAAAAATCTTCCCTGATCAGCTTTAGTAAAAAATTGAGGGCCCTCATCAAGTCAACTAAAGCCAATTTCGAAAAGAAAGTTGCCAAGGATGCCAAGGATAACCATAAGGCCTTCTATGGTTACGTCAAAAACCTAAATGAAAATGCTCAGGTCTGTTCTGAGCTAGTACAAAATTGAACAAAATACACTGATCCCACTGACATTGCCAACATCTTGGCTGACAGGTTCAGTGCAAATTTCTCCCACCCCACCACCTACAGGGCCTATTACTATTCCAGGGGATTGTGTAACTCCAATTATTACTGATACATTGGTTAATAAGGCTCTATCTAAAGCTAAAATCACTGCCTCCATGGGACCAGATGGTGTCCCGGGCTGTGTCATACGCGAGCTCCAAAATGAATTAACCCCGCATCTGAATACCCTGTTCAGTCTCAGCCTCTCAACAGGATATGTGCCCATAGAATGGCACACAGCAACGGTGGTTCCGCTGCACAAGGGTGGGCCCACAACCGACCCTGGGAACTACTGTCCAATAAGCCTGACCAGTCTGATCTGTAAGGCAATGGAGCAAATCATTATAGAACTCATAAATGGAGAGATTGGGAACCTCCAAACACTTGACCCCACACCGTTCGGCTTTGTCAAGGGCAGATCATGCCTCCTGAACCTGGTGGACTTCTTTGAGACAGTTACTCAGGTTATAGATAAGGGAAAGGAGGTACACACAGCTTACCTTGACCTTGCTAAAGCATTTGACACCATTCCCCATTCAGGTATTATTGATAAACTCACCAACCTGGGCATAAACCCTTAGGTCACAAGATGGATCACAAACTGACTCTCAGACAGATCCCACAAAGTAAGAGTAGTGGGATCTATGTCCAAATCCAGACCAGTAACGAGCGGTGTGCCTCAGGACTATGACCTGGGGCCCCTCCTGTTTGGCATATACTTCTCTGAAGTACAGGCAAACACTGAAGGGCTGTGGCTGACCAAGTTCGCAGACGACTGCAAACTGGGTGCTATAATAGAGTCTCTGGCTGACATGGATATCCTCCAGAAGGGCCTTAATGAGACTGATGCATGGTGTCAAAGCCATGGTCTCAAGCTAAATGCTAAAAAATGCGTAGTAATCCTCTTTGGAAAAAACAGAGTACCCGCGAACTACCACATAGGAGGTAACCCCCTGAAATATGAAGTAGTAATAAGGGATCTAGGGACTCAAGTAGATTGTCAGCTTTCCTTTGATAACCATGTTGCCAAGGTGGTTAGAAAATCCTTCTATGTGACCCATCTGATCAGGAAAGGGTTCGCATCAAGATCTAAGGATGTAATGGTGCCCTCTACTCCTCCCTCATCAGACCCATTATTGAGTACAATGCACCAGTTGGTATATACCTGGCTAGGCATCTCCAGCAGATGGAGAGATCACAGAGGTACCTCACTAAGAGGATTACTGGCCTCAAACTGTTGCCCTATGCAGCACGATTGAAAAAACTAAGGCTTTTCTCTGTTGCATACCGCCTTCTCAGAGGCGATCTCTGTCTAACATACAGAGCCATGTCCAACCCAGAACTGTTGAACACGCTCCATCTTAGCAAAACCAAATCCACTCGAGCTACACGCTCTAGGGATATAAACCTCAGCACAACAATGAATCGAACATGCTGGAGGGATAGATTCCCTTTGCAAAGACTTCCTTTGCTATGGAACAAGGTCCCAATCTACATAAGACAGAGCCCCTCACTATCACTCTTCAAGAGGAACCTTGACGAGTGGATGGGTAACAGAAAGTTCACACCAGGGATCATACCAACAGCTCTACTAGATAGGGGCTAAGAGTACTAGCTGCTAGATCAAGGACCTAGGGAACTAACCAAAGGGGCTGTGAATACCGCACAACGTGGCTGGGCTAATATATGCCTTCGGGCAGATAACCCAGTACCTACCTATGAACCTATGCAAAGAACAAATTACTTTGTGCATTGAATTACAATGATGCAACACTGACTGAGTGTACCTGCAGAGAAATTTACAATATGAAGATGATTGTTATACTTTCCATGATCCATATTAAGTAGTATAGTACTAGAAGTCAATGTTTTTAATTTGAATAGGCTGTGAATTTCTGCTAAATAGGTGTTAGTTCACACCTAAAAAACTGGGTGTTAGTCTGAGACAGTTCCTGTTGTAGTGGTCGAGTTATTTAAATCATCAAAAATAATTTCCTTGCCTTCTGACTTGTTTTACCAGCAATGTGAACTGCAAATGAAGGGTTAACAACTTTACTAACAACATCAGTGAAAACAAAAGTAAAGAAGCATTTATAATAAAAATTTACACCCCTTCTTAGGAGCCAGTTCTACTTGTTTATAGAAGATTGATGTTCAAAGGTTTCTCAGAAGCAGCTGTCAAAGAAGACTATTGTTAACCAGAATGTTTATACACCTTCCTTAATTCCAAATCTTCTTCAAGGCACAGTGAAAAAAATGTGTGACATTTTATAACCTCAGATATGTGACTGGTATGAGGAAGATAAAATTATAGAATATCAGAAAATCAGATACTCAGCACATATTAAAGTTAGTACAGCAAAATATGTTGCAGTATCCCCTTAAGCTAAAAACATTTGCCACATAATTATAACAAAATATAAAATATATAGCTTTAGACTCTATACTAATTTTTGTAATGAATGTAGTCTTACAGTTACATTACAGCTATTTATCATTATCAAAATCCTCATCCTGTAATTTAGTGTAGTTTACACTGCCCTGTTACTCTCGTCTACAAGCATCAGCATTGAAATTAATGGGAAAGAAGTTTTATTTCTGCCATTCTTTACTAATTGGCAACTTTCTATATGAATGCCATCATCATATTTGCAGTGATATTACATAGCTAACAAAGGTGATATTGTGTAAAGTGTAATGACCTGATGTTGAGTCAACAGCTGAAATTATATTACAATGCACTGGAATAAGTCAAACAAATAAATAACTATACAAACAAGTGTTATTTGTGTGTTTGTTTGTTTGTGTAGTTTGTTTACCAGGGTAGTGCACTGATCACAATAGACTATTTGCAAGCACAGCCAGAGCTGTTAGTCTGTTTGTTGTAAGTAGTTTTGTAATAAATCTTGAACTTTTAATACAGTTTAGCCATGTTGTGCTACACATTATACAATAAGCCATGTTTTGCTATATTCTGATTTGTTGGCTGTGATTCCAGTCATGTTAAAACACCAAAATTTAATTTTTTTCTTTCTTTCATTCTTGATTGCTAGCAGTTATCATTTACAAATGTTAAAACTCATGGAGCGTTTTTAAATTACAGGAAACAATGATAACTAAAAAGTAGAGGTCAGGGGAAGCCAGCTTGAAAGAGTTTTATTGCCTTACAAATGCTGGGGGGGGGGGGGGGTATAACAAGCATGGGAGAAGTCTGCCTTTTCTAAATACATTATTAAATCAATGCAATTGTACATGGTTAAAGACTACTGTGGCCAATATTTATCCCTATTCTTCTTTTTGAAATTTTGCACACACATACACACATGCATGCATGTGTGTATGTGTGTGTAAAAAGAAGCACTATATATGCATATGTGATTAGCTCTTTTTACCCAGAGACAGTAACTAATGAGCCTCAGTCCTCACCACTGTCTTCAATAATGGAGTGCCACTAAAAGCAGGGACAGAAATACACAATTTTCCATATGAATACACCGGGAACAGGTTCCAAACCAGGGACTGGACTATATGCTTCACCGCAGGTCTCCAAATGAGTCTCCACACTAACCACTGCAGATCACAGTATCCCAGTTCTAGGTATCTGACACACTCACTCAAGTTCATAGGTTCATAGGTTTATACTAGGCTATCTGCCCGAGGGCATTTACAAGCCTAGCCCATAGTTTTGTGGCTTACACCACCCCTTTAGTATGGGGAACTATAACCATTATTTTGCTGTGCCTCTGTTGAGCAGTGACACTGAGGTAATCCCTGGGGTATATCTGCGATCTCCCATCCATTGGTCAAGATTTCTCTTGAACAAGGCCAGCGAGGTGCTCTGCCTCACATGTACCGGGATTTTATTCCACAGCATAGGGAGTCTTTGGGTGATGAATCTATCCCTCCAGCATGTCCTATTAATAGCCGTGTCGAGGTTTAAGTCTCCCGCCCTTGTGGCTCTGACGGATCTAGATTTTTGAGGTGAAGCATATTCATCAAATCTGGGTTTGACATGGCCTTGTATGTTAGGCAAAGGTCACCTCTGAGCAAGCGGTAAGCGACTGAATAGAGCTGGAGTTCTTTCAGTCAGGCAGCATAGGACAGATGTTTGAGACCCTTTATCCTTTTGGTGAGGAACTTTTGTGGCCTCTCCAGCTGCTGCAAGTGTCGGGTCAGATACATTCCGAATGGGGCATTGTACTCAATCATTGGTCTGATGAGTGATGAGTATAGGGAGACTATGACCTCCCTTGATCTAGATGAGAATCCCTTCATGATAAGGTGGGCAATGTAGAAGGTCTTCCTAACTACTTTAGCTACATGGGTGTCGAATGACAGACTACTATCAACCTGGGTCCCCAGGTCCCTGATAACTTCTTCTGTGCTCAGTGGATTGCCACCTATTTGGTAGCTAGGGTAACCTTGTTTTTCCCGATGGGTATGACTATGCATTTTTGGCATTTAACTTTAGGCCATGGCTCTGGCACCAGTTTTCCGTTTCTGTGAGACCCTTCTGAAGGATATCTGTGTCAGATGTGTTTTCTACTATGGCCCAGTTTGCAGTCATCTGCAAACTTTGTCAGCCATAACCCTCCTGTGTTTGCTTGTACTTGGAAAAGTAGATGCCAAACAAGAGTGGGCCCAGGACTGAGCCCTGTGGTACACCACTTGTGACAGGCTTTGAGTCTGACATGGCGCCAGCAACTCTGACCCTGTTGGTTCTGTCACTCAGCCAGTTTGCAACCCATCTTGTGATGTATGGGTTAACATTTAAGCTGATGAGTTTTTCAATGATACCCGAGTGGGGTATTGTATCGAAGGCCTTAGCCAGATCGAGGTAGGCTGTATGGACTGCCTTTCCCTCATCAATGGCTTTGGTGACTGTTTCGAAAAAGTCAACCAAGTTTAGAAGGCATGATCTGCCTTTGACAAAGCCAAACTGGGATGGATCCAAAGTCTGCAAATTCCTATGTCTTTATTTATGAGGTCCATTATGATCCTCTCCATGGCTTTGCAGATAAGGCTTGTCAAGCTAATGGGCGGTAATTTCCAGGGTCGGTGGAGGCACCGCCTTTGTGAAGTGGGACCACAGTTGCAGTGCGCCACTCCTGGGTGCGTATCCAGAGGTAAGACTATGATTAAACAGCTGTCCTAGCTGTGGGTTTAATTCCTCGTTGAGTTCGTGGAGCACACAGCCGGGGACACCATCAGGTCCCATGGATGCTGTGTTTTTGCTTTGGAGAGAGCAGTTCTCACTTGGGCGTTGGAGATTTTTGGGGGCTGCAATCGCTTGGTATAGATATCTCTCCTTTTGGGGAGGGGAGAAGTTTGCACTGAACCTGTCAGCCAGTATGTTGGCAATGTCTGTAGGATCAGTAATCTTCACATCATTTTGAACTAGTTCTGAGCATATCTGGGAGTTTCCTCCCAGGTTTCTAACATAGCTAAAGAAGGCCTTATGATTGTCTTTTGAGTCTTTAGCTATTTTTCTCTCAAAATTTGCTTTGGATGATTTTATGAGAGCTCTTAGTTTTTACTTATAGTGATCAAGGGTGTCTTACCTTTTAAGGATTTTGCTCTATCTTGTAGTAGCTTCCTCCTTTTGTTGTAGAGTTTGTTTATGGCTGGGGTCCACCAGACTGGACGCTTGCCTTTGGTACAAAGAGTCTTTGTTTTGCTTGGGATTGCCTTATCCATGCAGTCCTACAGGTGCTGGTAGAAGGCATTTGTAAGTGATTCAGCGGCTTGAGTACTGTTTTCCGCCGGCTCAGGGGCCTTAAAGGAGACCACACTAGTCTTTAGAAGTGTGAAGTCGGCTTTCGAGAAGTTCTTTACTGTGGTCTTTTTTATTTCAGGTGGGGGTGGGATGAGGACCTCCAGCGAGATTAGTTTGTGATCTGATCTCACCAGTGAGGGGTATACTTCCGGTGTTGAACATTGTGCTCCCATTTTCGTGATGATGAGATCAAGTATGTTTTCTCCTCTTGTGGGTATGGTGACTAGTTGTTCCATGGCATTTGAGTTTATGAATTCCAGGAACTTTTGGGCTAGGGTGTTTGGGCTTGAGTAGTGTTCCCAGTCTATATTAGGGTAATTGAAGTCACCTAGTATGATGGTGTTTGGTGATACATTTATCCCCTCTAGTCTTTTCAGGAAGGCCATGTGAGGTTCCTGAGTTTGTGAGGGTGGCCTGTAACATGCTACAATTTGCAGAGCAGTCTTGCCTATGGTTAATTGCACCTGGATGGTCTCCGATGCATCGTGCATTGCCACCAGTCTTGAGGTGTGGGTGTCCTTGATGAATATGGATACCCCTCCTTTCTTGGTATTGTCCGGATTTTGGGGCCGGAACGCATGATAAGAGGTAAAACCTGATAGTGCTGGGGTGCTCTCAGGAGCCTTGAACCAGGTTTCTGTCACTGCACAGACATCGATGTTCTCCATACTGAGAAGGGCCTCGAGTGCATGCATTTTGAGATTTAGACTTCTGGCATTGAGCAGCATTACCCTTAGTTTTTTCCTTTTTGTGTTCTAGGGTGGTAGGTTTAGAATTTGAGCCTTGCCTAAAAAGGCACTATGGGGTGGCAAGAGCCTTTGCCAATATCCGAATCCCAGGGGTGACAGGTGCAAGCCGTCCCTTCCGAAGCAGCGTGGCTTGTCCAGCATGTCATCCCAGGCAGACAGACACTGGATCCCCTTTGAATGACACCAGAGTTTAAGCCAATTGTTAAAGCTGATCATCTTATCTCTGTATTGTGGCATCATTCTTGGTGAAGGTAGGATACTGCTCAAGGTCAGGGTCATACCTGCCTGGGCTACATAATCAGAGAGCTCCTCAATGTCTCTTTTCATGTAGTCCAAGGAGGTACGTCTCAGGTAGTTTACACCAGCGTGGACAATGACTGAGTCGTATTTGTACCTGCTGTTGAGAGACCTGAGTGCTTGCGTTATGTGGCAGATTCTAGCACCCGACAGGCAGCTTACTGTGACCTTCTCCTTACTCAGTCTGGTGAGCGGGACGTCAGTGTGTCTGACTATGGAGTCACCAATGACTAGTGTGTCTGGCATTGTGTTTGGCCTTAAGGGCTGTGACTGTTTGACACTCTGACTGTGAGGTCTATGTGTTGCAGATGTTGTGTTCTGAGGTGGTGGTTGTTTGGGTGTCTGCTTTGGTGGCCTCTGCTGTTTTGGTAGATTTTTGATCAGAGCCGCCGAGTATGTCTTTGTGTGTTTATGTGTATGATTTCAGGTTGTGATGGTACTATGTGAGACTGGGTCTATAGTGTGTGTGGTAACCTTCTCCTCCTGACTGGTCTTGCCAGTCTTATGTTGAGAGAGCTCAGCCTCCAGTTTGGCCATATAGTTGCATCTCTCGCATGTATTTGTGTTTTGTGGGAGGAGGAGAGGGTTGTCTGTGTACATGAGGCAATTGTAACATTGCCTCAATATTCCCAGGTTCACCAGCTGAGCAGGAGAGGACACTAGCAACTGATCCCTCGACATGCTAGAAGGACTAGACAAAAAAACTTTAAAAGAGATTCCGGGGGACATGGGTGACCGAGAAATGGGGGTTTGCCTTTTTGGGGTGCTATCTATAAGAGTGCCGTATCAAGGTAATAAGTACTGTAGGAGCAAGTGCTAGGTTTAACAGATAGAGAAAAGTCTACTTGGAGTCAAGTAGAGATGATCTTTTTAGGTATTAGAGAAAGTGCTAGTAACAGGGATGCTTAAAGGTAAGATTGAAAAGAATGCACTCTGCAGTGTGCACTAGAGAAGTTAGATATGAAAGTAGGTAACTTGAGTTTTACCTGTTTAAAAAGTTAAGGTTTAGTGGAGAGTTACTATTTTTAAAACAGCAAGATGGACTGAAAGGGGTGGTTACTTTTGTATTTTGGTACTATGAAATACTGTAGGATGGCCAATAAATTTAAATAATTGAAGGGGTGGGATTTCAAAAGTGATGGTTTTGTGATTACTCACATAAGCCAGTGAAAGTAGAGAGAAATGAGATATATGGTCAGATTAACATAAGAGGCGGGCAACTAGAAAGACAGTTGGTTGGGAGGGAGGGAAAAAATTCTGCCTGACTCAGAACAGAGAGAGCTGTGGTCTCTTTTGAAGTTTTAATATGCTGTTAAAACAGAATGCAAGCAAAACACAAGGTAAAGAAAACAAACTACAGTATTCAAAATATAGAAAGGCAATACAGAAATACAAAAAATAACAGCAAACTAACCTTTCCTTCACAGCAAAGTGTAGCAGAGTCTGGATGAGCCTTTCTGGTAAAGCTCTGAAATGTTTTAGTTTACTCCTTAAATAGAAATTTTAGTTCCTAGCTCCACCCCCTCTGTTAACAAGTGATTAACCTTTAGTGAACTCTTCTGTCTTATGAATGAGTCCTTAATTAATCAGTTCTTATTTCTGCCTGACTAAGAACAGAGAGAGCTGTGGTCTCTTTTGAAGTTTTAATTTGCTGTTAAAACAGAATGCAAGCAAAACACAAGGTAAAGAAAACAAACTACAGTATTCAAAATATAGAAAGGCAATACAAAAATACAAAAAATAACAGCAAACTAACCTTTCCTTCACAGCAAAGTGTAGCAGAGTCTGGATGAACCTTTCTGGTAAAGCGTCTGATATTCACACTTCCAGACACTATTGGGAAAGACTGACACAGATTTACCTGCTGTGTTTCTTTGCCCAAATTAAAGGTAATGGCTGCCACCAGTCAAATTCTATAAAACCCTTCAAAAGGGGTGTTCAGTTATATTGGGTAAAATAGATATTGAAACAAATGGTAGCATGTATCCCAAGCAGTAAGGCTTTTCAGAGTAGCCCTGATGTTATCACAATAAGCACAAACACTCTCAAGTTATTAAAATATTCAGTAAATAGCCAGCCACAATGAGAGATAGTAAAACATTTAAAAATAAATAAAAGGATTTAAAACATGTAAATACTGAATAGCTGATTCTAATAAACAACAAAATTTCACATACAGGAAATGTGAAAATAATACTTTAGGATAGATCTCACATTGATTGTAGAAACCCTCTAACTAACTAGCTGTAGTTCCCTGACTATATGAAGATTAACTGTCCCTATCTAATCTAAATAACTCAACAAGGCAAGATTATACCCTTACTTCTGTAAGGAACGATGAGGAATTATGTCCACACTCCAGTCTGTTGCCTGTCCTCAATGACGAGAACAACTACTCTGGAAACAACTGGGCTACTACTGCAGAACAGCTCTGGAAAAAACAGCCAGCCAAACAACTGACTCAGAATGTGGTTTTATAATAGTTTTTTTTTTAAGTAACAGGAAGCTGCTATGATAATTCTACTCTCTCACATCAGACTTTGAAAAGTAAATGAACAGTTGCAGTGAAGATTCTATTCTCTCAGCTCTGGCACACAGTGACATCACATCTAGGTCAGCTGACTCTGCCATAACATACATTCAGAATTCTCTTAATAAATGTACATTTGGTAAGCCAGAAGAACACTGTTTGACATTCAAACATCTTTTTCAAATCAGAGTGATAATCAAAAGACATAAACGTATTTACAAACATATAGCTTGTCATGCTGGCATATGTGACACAAGGTAATTTACAATTATTTACAATTATTTACAGAAGTTCAGCCAGTCATGCTAGCACATATAACAATAATATTCTCACAACATAGTAGAAAAAAATTAATAAAAATGCAGGAAAAAGGAATTCACTTTCTTACTACCATGATTTTACAACTGCAATTCAGGATTCTGAAAAAAAAAACAGACTTCTAGGATACAAAGACAAGTGCTACATTGCCTTAAAGTACTGTTATTCAAATTATCCACTGTGAGAAGTGTTGCAAAGCTAATTAGACATGTTTTGGCCAGTGAATAACAACTGCATAATGAGCAAAGGACTGTATGCAATAAGGCAGTTGCAGCACTAATTGGATAGATAGTGATAAGCTGAAGTATGGCACAAGCAATGCTAGGGGTGGTTGAAGTGACAGCCATTACAGCTAAAGCACAACAGAATAGGGAATGATCGTCAGACCCATTTATAAGAATAACACCAGCACAGAAGAGTGGTGCACTGCACAGGACACTCACACCACACAGTCGGAGGGCAAACAAACCTTTGGAACCAACTATGTTCCATTGCTGTTTTTGTATCACTTAAATGCAAAGTATGTACTGTTATGAGTACACATTCAAAAGGGTAAGCATTAAAATAGTTGAATACAATGGTGCTAAATAATGCTTAAGATACAATTCTATTTCTATTTTCTGCATCTTTGCTTGCCATTGGTGAACCAGGTCAGGTTGGCACTGCTTCAGGTAACTGTGTGTTACCCAAATGGGTAATGGCATTGGCATTAGTTAGCATTTGGGTCAACTCATGCCAGGCATCTACATTCCACCATGGGTCATCATAATGATCCAACAGGGAATATCCTACTCTGACTGGCATTTCTCACTGCCTGAAATATAGATTGCCACTTAATCAGGAACACTTGAGGAGCAAAGCTGTAATCCCATGTGCACAGATGCACATTTCTGAATTCTGAGTTCTGCAAAATAGTGCTGTGTTGTGTTGCAAGGACATGGCTGCAATGCTACTCTGCAGTGCCTTGGACACTTACCTGCTCTGTGCATGCAAGTCACATTCTTTCATTTTATGGTGATGTGCACAGCTCACACTGACATGTATGGATAGTGCTATGCACACCAGCAATGATTAAAAGACAAAGATGCACACTGGAGCAATGATTCACAGACAGTGGTGCATACTGGATCCATTAAAATAACTATTATTAACTGTCTCTTGTTCACAAAACAAAAGACATCAGTACTCTTTTCTGCTACACTGCCTATTATTATACAGCTTTAAAAATAAGAATTCAAATAGAAGAATTTTAATGATGTCTTGGTCACAGAGTTAAGGAGGGACTTCTATGTGGTAAAGTACCTCAGCAACAATAAAATACCTGCTGGTGAACATCAGTGAGAGTGAGGAACATGTTATGGTATATGTGCAACTGAAAACGCATGATGCAGAAACAACACTTACTTTTTATCTGTGGATGGTGGGAGCAGCAGTTCAAAATTAAAATATGAGAAGCCATGGGAAGGACTTGTCACAATGGCTATCGGGTAATGGAGTCATATGTTTATAGATGGATACAGTACGTAAGTGGGAGAAAAGCTGTGCATAGTATGAAGTGTTGCTGACAACCAAGTTCAAAAGTGAGGTCGGTGTGCCTGTTAAATTATGTGCATCTTACAATTTACTATACTCTCTTACTGACTAACATGTTTTGCTCACAGTGTATAGTCACTGGCATGGACATGCAATGGTTTGAAAAGTTCACTAGCCAAGAGCATGAATAAGGCTCCCTTCACTCAACACAGGAGATATCTCATCAGGCCAGACACACACACACACACACACACACACACACACACACACACACACACACACACACACACACACACACACACACACACACACAATTCCATTCATCCAATTTCTGTCATCTGTGAGTGCACATTCTGCCATCTTCAGTTATGGGCATCATAAAGGTCATAGGGAAAGGTGCTCACCAGATTCAACACATGCAATGCCTTGTTAGGGTGCATGTACATGGTCCTGCAATTCTACCCATTCCTGACAGAGACTGCATTGAGCCCTATCAGTGTAAGCCTATACAGTGGAAACTGCCAAAGGTTCTATTGTGACAGTTTGACCCCAGCACTGCAGTGCATGATCCTTGACTCCCACAAAGCCTTAGAATATTTGGCTACCAAGTTCACCTCCCATGACCTGGCTCCATATATAGTGTTGCAGTTATCTGTCAATGCATCTCTCCACTTGTGCAAGTGAAGTTGATTATGCCCTGACCTATTCCTAACATGTGAAGGTGTGGTGACATGTACTAGTCCATGCACTGTCTTGCAT
This sequence comes from Protopterus annectens, assembly GCF_019279795.1. Lineage (NCBI taxonomy): Eukaryota > Metazoa > Chordata > Ceratodontiformes > Protopteridae > Protopterus > Protopterus annectens. Next base: position 283,751,244 of record NC_056727.1, on the reverse strand, counting down.
AGCGTGGGTGTAATAATACATGAATAGTTTTATTCTGTTTTTGCTGTGTTATGGTCCATAATTGTGTAAAAAATACATCCTCTCTTGATAGCTGAGAGACTTTAGGCATGTGATCTTTTTGGTTGGAAATCTCTGAAGTCTTTTTAATTGTTTATGCTTAATGAGATATATCCCAAAGGAGGCATCATACTTAACTACTGGCATAATCAGTGCTGAGTATAAGGGAGTAATTGCCTCTTTAAACCTTGATGATATTCATTTGGCAATTAGCCAGCCTAAAAAAAAACTGACAACCATCGTCACATCATGGTCAAAAATAGAGGGAGCCATCATTTCAAGTACCTAGGACCACGACTACATTTTAATTTTGTCGACGTATATTTCCTAGACAGTGTAATAAAATGTGGGGGTTGTCAAGCAAAATAGATGATACTACAGTTTGCAACATTTAGTTTAGCTTATTTTTATTACACCAAGAGTTTACTAGGGAGAACTGGTATGTATGTCACAGGGTGACTTAGAAACAAACCCCAGTTTGAAATCATCTGCAACCTTTATCAGCCAGAGGTCCTGTCTCTTACCTTGGTGATCTGTGAAGTAAATACCAAAAAGGAGTGGTTTTAGCATGAACCCTGAGTGACACTGTTAATCACTTTCATAATTTCTGATGAGGCACTTGCAATTTGCACTGCATGAGTTTTGTATTTCATTCAGTTTGCTATCTTACCACATATGGGTTGATTTTTAAAGCATTTAGTTTTTGTTTGAAGCCTGCATGGAGAATGATGTTGAAGGCCTTGGCTAGGTCAAGATATACCATGTGCTCTGCATGGATGCCATCTACGGCCTCCATAACCTTTTAAAGAAGTTTGCCAGAATAAATAGACAAGCTCTACCATTTATAAAGCCAAACTGTTGTGGTAAAAGTCTAACAAGATTCCTGATATCACATATCTAGAATAAGTATCATAGCTTTGCAAATGAGTCTTGTAAAGCTGATAGGTCTGCAATTACCTGGGACAGTTTTAAAGCCACAGTTATGGAGGCTATCATCACTGCTGTGCATAAGGAAGAAAATCAGTAGCTGAAGTTAAACAGTTTGAGGAGTGTGCCTGCAAGGGCATGGTTAGCACTACCAATTAAGCAACCAGGCATACTGCTAGTGGGGAATATGTTCAATAGGTAAAGCATAGTCTTCTTCTGGGCTTTGCTGTGTACCTTTTCAAATGCGCTCCCTGATCCCCATGTAAACACCCCTTTTTGTCTTATTACTTAGACAATTGTATAGTATACTGTGTCTCCTGTCACTATACTATCTATTTTTGTGGTTGTCCGGGTGATTGTGTAATTGTGTGCCTCCCTGCATTCTGAAACAGATTTGTTTCACCACTGCCCATGGTAGTTTATTCCAATCATGTGCAAGTGGAGTGCCTTTATGAGCCAGAAGTGAGGCCTGCTTTAGTGCCCTGCATTCTCCATCCATAGCCACCTCACTAGTACATTCACTTCATATTTAACTCAGGTTATACTCTAATGTGAAACATGTTGCCTTATGAAATAGGTTCTTCTGAAAATCTGAATTCATTTATAAAGAACTTGGACACTTGGTTTGGGTATTGGGTATTTGATCCTTGTTTGAAGGAGTCAGAGATGATTTACAGCCTTTTGGCCAGAACACTGGAATTGTAAACTTAAGAACATACATTTATAGATTCCCGAACCATGACCATAAAATCACAAGCCCAATACAGATGATAGAGATGATGCACACTCAGCTTTATATTATCTATCAAACTCCAGCCAGCTATAGGAAGTTCATTTCTTGGATCTTAACATATTGATTTATTAGGTAACAATTTGAAATGTTGGACCCACTAGACTGAGTCCCAAAACATGGAGACTGAATGGACAGTCTTGCATGTAACAAGCCTGAGATTGCCATTTCTCGGAATATTTATTTATTTAACATTTGTTAAAAGGAAAGTTTGACTTGGAACAAAGCAAATTTTCAGCAAAGGCTTGGTGAGAAACACTCCAGATGCATGTCTTTCTAACATGGGTGGAAACTGGAGCACCCGGAGAAAACCCATATGAATGCAGGGAGGACATAGGTTCATAGGTTCATAGGTAGGTACTAGGCTATCGGCCCCGGGGTCTATACAAGCCCAGCCAAAAAGGTACCCTGCCTTTTGCCACGCAAGAAAATTATTTTCCTCTGCCACTGTCGAGCAGAGCCACAGAGGTGATCTCCGGAGTGAATTTCCTATTTCCAATCCAATCATCAAGATTTTTCTTGAAGAGTGCTAATGAGGAGCATTGTTTGATATAGATAGGCAGATAGACTCCATATAGAAGGTACCCCAGCTGAGAATTGAACCAGAGAACCTCTTGCTCGAAATACTGAAAGCTCGAATTTCAGTATCTCGAAACTATAACGTCGAATCACCCAGAATCCCGAAACACACAAACACGGAAAAAAAATCCCGAACATTCACAAACCATACACCACACAACAGGCACACCATTCAACCCACAACACACAAGCTACAAAATCCCCTCTGCACCCCCCATGTGGGGGGGCTGCACCCCCTTACTTATATATACCAACTCAGAGATCGCACTAACAGTAAAGACATGCATTACTCATGCGCAGACATTCCACACTCCCTCGCACACACACACACACACACACACACACACACACACACACACACACACACACACACACACACACACACACACACATCATGCATACACAAACACATCCAACATTCACACTCATACTTTCACCTCCCTACCCTAATTCACTTCCATAAAACATCCCGGCAAAACACTTCCCGTCCCATTGCTGCACTGCATAAGCACGGATTCGAGATAGTTGAATTCGTGCTTATGCACTTTTGAGATTTTTCATTTTCGCCTTTACGGTCCCGAGATAATGAAATTCGAGCTTTCAGTATTTTGGGATTGTAAAGGGGAACTACATATATATATATATATATATATATATATATATATATATATATATATATATATATATATATATATATACATATATATATATATACTTCTTGTCTGCACTTGACAGTTTGACTTTCAACATTTCAATAAGGAGCTTGATTCTTATTATAATTTTATTTCATTTATCCATTCAAAAACATAATCTTTGCTGTTTCTCATCAAATCCCACCCCCAGAGACACACACATTATTTATCAGTAATCACAACTTTGATAGTTCTAAAAGCAAAATAACCATTATCTCTTTTAACTGATGCTGTAAGATATACTCTGCAAGTTCTTCCTGTGACACTAAACTATTTTGGTATTACTCAGTTATACAAAAATCTGATTTAATTTTATTGCCTACCTACCCCCAATCACAAATTTCTACATTTAATTCTAAAAAAAAAAAAAAAAAAAAAAAAAACTCCGCTTAACAATTTTTGTGAAAGGCAAATCATGTCTCCTAAACCTGATAGACTTCTTTGAAGCGGTCACCACAGCCGTAGATGAGGGTAAGGTGGTTCACACAGCCTATCTAGATCTCGCCAAGGCTTTTGATACCATCCCCCACTCTGGAATTATAGATAAACTCACTAAAGGTTGGGAGGCTGGCCTAATGGTTAAGGTGTTTGCCTTACAAACACAAGGTGCAGGGTTTGAGTCTCACAAGGGATAATTGGCTAGGCTTAAAATGGCTCACAAGGGCAGTTAGCCTAGTACTAATCTATGAACCTATGAAGCTATAAACTAGGTATAAATCCCTATATCACAAGATGGGTTACTAACTGGCTCAATGACAGAACCCACACTATGAAAGTAGCAGACTCAAAATCCAACTTCAGACCAGTGACAAGTGGAGTACCACAGGGTTCAGTTCTGGGTCCTCTCCTGTTTGGTATCTACTTCTCTGAAGTGCAGGCTAACACAGAAGGTCTTTGGCTAACAAAGTTCGCAGATGACTGCAAGCTAGGAGCCATAATCAAAACTCCTAATGATGTGGACATCCTACAAAAGCATCTCACTGAGACAGATGCCTGGTGTCAAAGCCATGGCCTCAAGCTCAATGCCAAAAAGTGCATTGTCATCCCTTTTGGTAAAAACTCTGTACCCATTAACTACCACACAGGTGGTAGTCTACTTAACACTGAAAGTGTGATAAGAGAACTTAGGACACAGGTGGACAGTAATCTCTCTTTTGATAATCACATCACCACAGTAGTCAAGAAATCCTACGTGGCACACCAGAGCACAAAAGGTTTCTCATCCAGGAAAAAATAGGTCATTGTTCTCCTCTACTCATCACTCATTAGACCCATTATAGAGTACAGTGCCCCTTTTGGTATGTACCTCACAAGACAGCTACAACTGGAAAGGCCGCAGAAATACTTCACAAAGAGGATTACCAGCCTCAAACAGATGCCCTACGCAGACCATCCCAAAAAACTCCATCTTTTCTCTGTCGCATATCGCCTACTCAGAGGTGATCTCTGCCTAACATACAAAGCAATGTCAAACCCAGAGCTGTTGGACATGCTCCACTTAAAGAAATCCCAATCCCTCCGAGCTATCCACTCTAGGGACCTAAACCTTGTCACCACAATAAACGGAACATGCTGGAGGGATAGATTCCTGTCCCAGAGACTTCCCCATACTCTGGAACAAACTACCTATCTATATCAAACAAAGCTCCTCATTAGCACTCTTCAAGAAAAATCTTGATGATTGGATGGGAGATAGGAAATTCACCCCAGGGATCACTTCTGTAGCTTTGCTCGACAGGGGCACAGGAAAATAATTTTCTTGGGTGGCGAAAGCCAGAGTGCTGTTTGACTAGGCTTATACAGGCCCTCAGGCCAATAGCCTAGTACCTAACTATGAACCTATGAACCTATGCTTCTGTGCATCACATCCCAAGACAATCCATTTTTCAAATGTTGATTTCCAGTCCCCTTTATTTACAATGTCACCTCATATTAAAGAAATGTCCTACTTCCATCTTCCGCTAACATTCCTAGAATTCTGTACAAAAATAATTTGTGTTGTCTACTTTTTGTTAATAAAAGGTAACACAGAAAGTAATCATGGTTTAATCACTGAGCAAACCTTACTCATAAATAATGCACCCAGGTTAACCAAATTTCCAGTTTTCTATATTCAAATTTATACTCTGCCTTGGTTAATGTCAATAATATAACAAACAGACCTGAACAGCTAAACACGTTTTACACATATATTTGTCTGGCATTGTAGCAATCACTAAATCATGAGAGAAAGACAATGCCTCTTATCCCATACTCACCTTTATTTGTAGCAATCACTACATCCTGGGTGAAAGACAATGCCCTTTATCTCTTATCCATCTGGCACTGCAATCATTGAATCCTGGGTGAATGACAATGCCTCTTATCCCATACCCACCTGGCATTGCAATTACTGAACCCTGGGTAAATAACAATGCCCCTTGTCTCTTACCCACATTGCCTTGTTACAATCACTGAATTCTGGCTGAATGACAATGCTCCTTATCTCTTACCCACCTGGCATTGCAGCAATCACTGAATCTTGGGTGAATGACAATGCTACTAATCTCCTATCCACCTGGTATTTCAGCAATCACTGAATCCTGGGTGAATGACAATGCTACTTATCTCTTACCCACCTTGCATTGTAGCAATCACTGAATCCTGAGTGAATGACAATGCTCCTTATCTTTTTCCAGCCTGGCATTGTAGCAATCATTGAATCCTGTGTGAATGACAATGCTCCTTGCCCAAACTATCAAAACACATTTACAACAAATGTCTAAATGATATCCGCCTTGCATATGAGTGACATCCACCCTTATTCATTAAATTACAATAAGATCACTTAACCAGTATGTGGTAGCTCCTTTCTCAAAAATCCCCAAACCATCTAACCCCGATGATTTCAGACCAAGCTCCATTCTTCCCACTTTAGGGTAGCAATTTGAAAACTGGTGTACTCACTGTTGATAAACTATCTGCTAGAATACTATTTTCTATCAAACTACTAGCAATGCTTTTAGTGAGGCAGAAGTACATCGACCACCATATGCACCTTTACTGATGAGATTCTATATAATATTGACAGCATATCTCACTGAAGCTAATTTTATGACCTAACACCATTGACTTGCTTGGCCACACTGCTTTACTTCACACTAACAATCATAGGAATTAGTCCTAAAAATGGAGACTGCTTTAATGATTTTTTGGTCAAACAGAAACGTCTCTAAAATAGCTCCAGAAAGACCATTTTTTTTCAATCCTTGTATTCTCAGTATTTATCAATTCACTCAGCTTTGACTGATTTCACATTCAAATAATTATTCTGAAGTAATTGGAGTCTACACACACATACACGCACACACACACACACACACACACACACACACACACACACACACACACACACACACACACACACACAAATGCATGAACATGTATACACACACCCGCGCACAACAGCACACACACACACACATATGCGCCTGCACTCACTCATGTACACAAACACACACATGCACGCACACTAAGTGTTTGCACTTTGGGACACAAAAAAGGGTTCTCTACTCTACCATTATCCTAGGAAATTGTTCACAGAAACTAAATCCTCACTGAAAAAATAAACCACTTCCATTAACATGGAATCTGTTTTGATCAGAATCATAATTTTCCATACCACATCGTCATGAACAAAGCTATAATCAACGCTTGTTTTTTTCTCACCCCCCCAAAAAGTCTCACTTCCTTTACCTTGAAAGAAGAAAAGCTATAGGAAAGTGCATATTTCTGGTCCAGCATGACTAAGTTACTAGTCATATCTGCAGCTTCTAGGAGAATACTTTCTACCCTACCAGCTTTATCTAACCACATCTGCAGGATTATTACTCTCTCCCATAATACAAACACAACTACTATAATGTTTCAAAAACCAAATGACTGTCACTAAAACAAAGATGTTAACCTCATTATTATGTAAACTTTTAATAGTTGAATTTTCTCTTTCCACACCAGTCACTTTATTAACAGATAATCCATCTACTGTCTGAGATATCTTCTCCCCACCATGTAAACCCTTTGCAGTAAACTATACTTCACACATTATTGCCTCTCTCTCATGGCCTGCAGTCTGTTAGACTCATAAGTATTTACTAAGCGCACAGTCCACAAGACATTGAAGAGCCTAGCCCAGTTTCTAAGTTGTCTCAAACCATTGGTTGTTTAAGTGACTTGGTCATAGTCAATCAGCAGGCAAATTGGGGCTGAGAGAATCAAGCCATGAACTACAGGAAGCAGCTTGACAAGAGCTCACAACCTTAATCCTCTACTCTAATTGCTAGACTTTGTGAAGCTCTTCCTCTATCCTAAAATGCATTTACTCTTATTCTAAATGCAGAACTTTGTTAAAAGTACCTTTGCAAACAGAAGCCAAATGTTTCTGCTTCCAGAATAATTAATTTACAAGACGACATTGCATACCTCATATCTCTTTTCCTCATAATGTAATTGACTATCCCTCTGTTGGCACTTTCCCAGATTTTGTTCTCCCACACTAAAAATACTTTAGTATTATGAACTGTTTCTTTTAACTTTCATAGTGTTTCGGCTTATCTTTATTAATAATGAAGATTGTTGTGAATTTGTAAAAATTATCTATCATATAACTGTAAATTAAGTCTGCATATATGAAATATATGAAAGCTTTACTACTGCTCTATAAACCATGTTTGGAGTCTTAATATTTATTTATATATTTGTTTTTATTTTACATTTGCTGACTGGGAGTGTCCGACTGAGCCAAAGCCCTTTTTCAGTGGAGGCCCGGGGAGAAAAGCTCCAGAACGTACAAAATTAATAAAGAGATATTCAATAAGTTACAATTCTAACATCAATAGTTACAAAGTTATACAATAAACAGCAGCATGTTAGCAGGTACAGCATGAGAAGCAAAAATGTTGTAGTTTTATTTTTTTGTCTGCTTCTTACTGTATTCTTTTTGTACCCTTAAAATGGTCTGTCTCTGATTGCTTTGTGAAATTGTTTATCACTGCATGATATTTTTGCTGTGTTGGTTAGAAACCACTAGGCAGGCCTAAAATGTTACAATGAGACAAATGGACAATGCCACTAAACAAACAAAACAAGCAAATAGATCAAAAAAGCAAACAGATTAGCTTAAAAGTGTTCACTTTTGCCTGTATTTAAGCCTCATGTTTGTGTGTTGCTGTATACAATGCAAATGGGGTTAGTGGTACCCTGTATAGACATAAATGCCTTGAAGCACAATTTTCCATAGCATCTGTCAGTGGAACCCTCCCATGCTTCCCTGCTGCACCACGGGCAAGAGCTGTACACTGAGTAGCATTGCTACAGTTATTGTCCCTAGTCTTCAATAGAATAAGCCCTTTTGTTAGGCCTAGCACAAATACTGGTCTAACTTGCCCACTCCCTTTTGTAGTCATACATATGGTAAAAACCTGTTATAATGAACAGACATTTTCCCATCATCTCTCTGGCAAGCCTGATTGACACGGACATTATGAGGCAATGTAGAAATTGCCTCATGTATACTGACAATCACTTACTCCTAAAACAAACAAATACCCTATGTGTTAGATGTAATTACACTATGAAACTGGAATCAATTCTTTCACATAACAACAAACTGGACATCAAACAGGTTTTCACCACACACACTTCACTTCTCACACAAAATAAGGAAATGACAAAAAAAAAAGCACATACATGGAGGTACTTGCTAGAAGCCTACCAAAAGAGACTCCCAAGCATAAGCCACTTTAGTACCAATAGAAACCACTACACATACTAACACACACAGCAGTGTCTCAGCAAATAAGCCCCCAAGCCAAAACACCTCAAAATCTAATGTTTTGTTCATAGGTGACTATATAATGAGACACACAGATGCCTCCCTCATCATGATGGACAAAATGAAGGTCATGGTCAGCTGCCTGTCAGTTACCAGGATCCATCAAGTGACACATGCACTGAAGTCACTGAACAACAAGTATCGTTATGGCTCTGTCATAGTCCATGTTAAAGTGAATGACTTGAGATGTACCTTTCTGGACTATATGAAGAGAGATTAGGTGTACCAGATGGTTATGACGCTAGCCATAAGCAGCATTCTACCTTCACCCAGAATGATGCTACAACATAAACCAAAAATGTTCATCTTCAACAATTGGCTTAGCTTTTGGTGTCAAGCAAGGGAGATCCAATATCTGTCAGCCTAGAAAGACATGATCTACAGGCCATTGCCAGAGATGGTCTGCATCTCTCTCCTCTAGGCTTTCAGATACTGGCAAAGGCATTTGAGTCCCACATAGTGGCTTTTTAGGCAATATCAAAACAGCAATGTATCTGATGTGACAAAATCCCCTTGAGATAAACTCAAGGTTCTGCTGCTTAATTATAGGAGTCTAAACAGGAAACTACACTCCCTGGAGGCATTCCTTACCTTGGAAGATTCTGACATCTGTGCAATCACTGAGACATGGTTCAAAGCCATAGAGATCACCATGACTGTGCAAGGCAACAATGCCTTGCACATATTTAGACCATAAAATTAGCATAAAAGAGCCAAAGGTGGAGATGAATCCATCTCCATTAAAGCCCTGCACACCTTGAGACTGGTCAAACAGTATAATTCTCTCAACCTACTCCATGTCCAATTAACTATAGGCAAAATACCCTTCCACATCATTGCTATCTATAGGCCCTCCACCATGAACCAAGAAAAGCACAAGATTTACCTCGACTTACTGGAGTCACTCGCCATACAGCCAAACACCTTGGTCATATGAGACTTCAACTATCCTTCCATCGACCGGGTGACAGAAGCAATTACAAACATGTTTGCCCAGAGACTCCTGGACTTTGTCAACACAAATGCTCTGAAACAGATAGTCTGCACCCCCACAAGGGGCTCAAATGTCCTAGATATAGTACGCATCAACATGGAGGGTCACTGCATTCACCCTTTTAATTTGTTCAAGTCTTTTGAGTTTCTAATACAATGGCAGGAACATACCCCATTCCTAAGTTAAAGTACGATTAAAGTTCATGAAATTAGAATTGTTTCAATCTTTGATGTCAATCCAAAGTGCTCTTTGCAGAACCTGCAACCACTTGGTTCCCTGTTTAATCACAGCCAGAGAACTGCCTTTGTTCCAGCAGAATGGAGAACAGCAACAGTAATCTCCTTGCACAAAGGCGGACCATCAACTGACCCTGGGAACTATAGACCCATAAGTCTAACTAGCCTCATCTGAAAAGCCATGAAAAGAATAATTATGGACCAACAAGGACATAGGGAAACTTCATACTCTAGACCCAACTCAGTTTGGTGTCATTAAGGGTAGATCATGCTTGTTAAACTTAGCAGACTTCTTTGAGAAAGTCACCAAAGCCCTGGATGAAGAAAAAACAGTGCGTACCACCTACCTTGACCTAGCCAAGGCTTTTGACACAATCCCCCACTCAGGTATTATTGAGAAACTCTCCCAGCTGGAGATTAAACCTTAGGTCATTAGATGGGTAGCCAAATGGCTCTCCGACAGAACACATAGTGTCAAAGTTGGTGACTCCATCTCTACCAGTAGACCAGGCACCCTGCCAGTGGCATACCTCAAGCATCTGTCCTGGACCCTTTACTGCTTGGAATCTATTGTTTGGAAGTCCAGGCTAAAGTAGATAGCCTTTGCTTACCAGGTTTAATGATGACTGTAAATTGTGTGCAATCATTGAATCCCCAGTGATGTTAACATATTACAGAAGGGGCTAATGCAGACAAATGATTGGTGCCAAAGCCATAGACTAAAACTAAATACAAAAAAGGGTATCATTATCACTTTTGGCAAAGAAGAATTCCCTGCTAATTACAATATTGACAGCACCTTCCCTAAGTTCAAACCCAGTGGTGCAAACTTTGGGAACATAGGTTGATAGCAATCTGAACTTTGACCATCAAGCTTCCACAGCGGTGAGGAAAGCTTTCTATGTTGTGCATCTCATAAGTAAGGGCAACACATCCAGGTCTAAGGATGTTATAACACTACTGTACTAAACCCTCATCAGACCTTTAATATGGTACAATGCTCCCTTTTGCATGTGCACAAACTGTCTAACTGGACCAGTAATCAAGGAGCCTCAATCCTCGCCACTGACACTGGAGATAGTCATTAAAACTTTCCCATTTGGAAAGGTGATAGACAGTTGGCTTAAGACCATTTACAGGAATATCCCACAAATAATAATTGATTCATGGGATTTTTTAAAGAGGTTAAAACCTGAAATAGCACAAAGAGCTAATTGGTTGGTCACCATAGACGTGATAGACCTCTTTTCAAGTATTCCTAAGGAAGATGGAATGGTTAGGTTTCAGGACACTATAAAGAATAAAAGTTGTATATCATGGGAAAGAACTTTAGTACTTATGGAGTTCATGGATATAGTACTGTCCTATAATTACATTATGTTTGAAGGGGAGTACTATAGACAAAAGAAAGGGTGGCAATGGGGCAGCGTGTGCCCCATGTTTGCAAATTTGTTTCTGACAAGCTGGGAAGAAGAGTTTATTTTGAACTCAGAGTGGTCACCCTTTCTTGGATGTTATTTCCGTTTTCTTGATGATATTTTTATTACATGGAATGGTAATGAAGTAGATCTAGAGAAATTTAAGACTTATTTAAATGGATGTAGTGAGGAAATAAAATTTACCTTTAGTCAAAACCAAAATTCTATTCCCTTTCTAGATACAATGATAACACTAGAGGAAGGGAGATTTAAATCCAATATATATAGGAAATTGACGTTCAGCAATTCCTACTTGGATTACCAAAGTAGCCACCCTACAGTACAGAAAAGGAATTTAGTAAGGGGCCAATGTATAAGGGTGGCCAGGATGACATCAGCTAAGAAGGACTTACAAAGAGAACTAAAAAAGGTAGGGGACTTCTTTTTAGACAGGGGATATCCCTACAAATTAGTGGAAGATGCAATATGTTATGTCTCAGGAGAATGGGGCAGGAAGTATAAGCCCTTTCTGGGAAATGGAGACCTACCATTTAATGAAGTCAATTCGGAAGTAGAAAAAGAAGGGGGTTTAGACAATATGCATAAAGGTGAAGAATTTAGTAGGGCTTGTATACTCCAATACAGCAAGCATAGTGGAGAAATTAGGAAAATTCTTGACAAGCATTGGAATATTACTAGGATTGACGGAGAAATCTCAAAAATAATGGGGGAGAAACCATTATGTGTATTCAAGAATGGGAATAATATGAAGAAATTATTGGAGAAGAAAATTCAACCTATAGACTACAATATTAAAGGTACCCACAAATGTGGGACATGTAAACAGTGCCAATACATTATAACAGTCCCCAGTATAGGATTAATGGACATTAATAAAATCAAAGTGTGGTTTCAAAAGGGTAACTGTAGATCCAGGCATCTGATTTATCTAGCAAAGTGCACAAAATGCACTGCATTTTATGTTGGAAAAACAACCAGATGCCTGAGAAATAGAATATACGAACATCTTTACAGTATTCAAAAGAAAGATGACAGAAATGCCCTGTGGAGGCACTTAAATGAAAATGTAGAATGTACGGGTTTTCATTTTGGAATATTAGAATTAGTTAAAGTCAATCCTAGGGGAGGAAATATAAAGAAAAATGTGGGGGAAAAAGAGTTTATTTGGCAAATTAAATTAAATGATTCCGTTCCCCCAGGAATAAATGAATATCTGTCTATTAAACCCATATTAGAAGCACACATATAAATTGAACATATAGTACATAAACATATGTTTTATAGTAAATATTTGTTCAATATTAATTTAATAATTCTGTTTTTAAAATATTTTTTATTCTAACCTCTATGTAATGTAGCATAATTATTAGATGGAAAGGAATTTATATGAGGAGATGATGTTTTTATAAAATTTCTTATTGGTTTGTTAAAGAATTGCACTAGCACTTTAAGACATTAATGGAACCATCATGTGACTAAGATGAATGTATTTAAGTAAGGTTTTAATTTAGTAGTATTGTTCTGAGGAAGTCTGAATTGATGAAAGCGCTTAACCGAAGGGTTTTTTAATTTGTATTTTACAATAAAAAGTTTATATTTGGTCAACTAAGGAGTCCAGTATATGTCGTAGAGCTGGTGCTGGTGCTTTTGCTGGTGTTGCAACTTTCGAATGGGAACAGTAATACCCACCAAGTTTTGTTTCATTCATTAGTTTGACTGTTCACAACCTTTTTGTGTTATTTGGTCGTTTGGGATGGATTCGTTAGGCAATTACCGTCTATCTTTTCCCCAAGGCAAGAAGAAATAAGGGGTTTGCAGTCCGAGATGGCGATCATGCGTGGTGAGCTCACCAGGCTGGTGGAGATGATGTCACAACCCAACACTGGAGCCGTTAGAAAGGACGTGATGACATCAACCCGTACATTTGTTCGGAGTGGAGGAAGTGAAGGGAATGGTGAACGCGGATCCAAAGAAACCTGTTCCTGTACTGATTCGCAAGGGAAAGAACGGGAAGGAGATATCGAACCAGGTCAACGGATTCGTAATGAGAGTGTCCTCAACTCACCCTTGGACTACAATATTTCCTGGGCTAAACCGAGGAGAACAGTTCCAAAGAAGATGTACGCTATTGCGACGAATGAACATTCTACAGGTATGGCAAAAAGGGTCCTGGACAAACCTTGTAGAAAAGAACGGTACAATTTAAATGCATTTATTACCGCAGCCTTAGACTTTGAAGGAGAGTATAAGAACTGTGCAAAACCGAGGGCAACGGTGGCTGAAAAACGAAATGATAATACCTTGAGGGATATGATATATGATTTTGGAAAGAAATTGAAAATGTTAAAAAGTGTACAGCTTGATAATAGTTATTTAAAAAAATGTATGGATGAAGGGATAGTCCCTATGGGACTTAGATTTTTCAAGATTCCCATGGGAGTCGTTTTAGATGACAGTGTTCAGGATGAATGTGCTGAAATGTTTGACCAGTTTGGATTTACTTTTATGAAATTTATCATAAAATGTAATGACAAAAAAATATGTGCACTGTTAATTGAACTAGAGGAGTTGAATAATGTTATTCAAAATGACTTAATGTATGAGGAATGTGAATTGATTTTGGAATCACAGTACACTTGGGTTGAGACACAGTTAGTTAAACAGCATGAATGTAAATGTAAAAAAATGGAAAGGGACCTTGAGCAATATAAAAATGGTTATGCATACAGGTGGGAGAAAAAAATACACAATAGTAAAACTAAAGGCCCTTACAAGAAGTACACTAACAATGTAAGGTATTCTACTTATATGAGTAAACAAGGGTCAAGAGAAGGAGGATATCAAAGATGGAATGATAAGGAAATACATCAGGGACAAGGTTACGGTAATAATAACAATTTTTTAGGAGAGGAATGGGATTGGAACAGAACGGACCCATTAAGGACAGGAGACAGATGGGAAAAAGTGAGAAGCAACCGGAAAAGACAGCAAACGGAATAGCAAGCAGTAATGATGATGGTATTGTTAAAATTAATGAAATAATTAGCAAAAGAAATGAATTTCACATTTATAATTATACTAATAGAGTGTTAAAAAAACAACATTTTTCCTTACTGGCTAAGGGTATGAAATATATACCAGATGAAAAGGTGAATATAGTAGACAATATAATAGAGGTCAAAAAATTTGTAAGGAAATTAAATTTGCAACTATTTTTTAAGGACAAACCTAGTACACAAACGCATGAATTTAGATTAAGGAGCTCATTCACACCCCCTTTGAATAATTTATTAGGTATATACGAAAAAATGGTAGTTGAGGAAATTTATAAATATGGAAGGAAAAAGGGAACTAAAAAGTTTGGATTATACCTGAGTAAAGAAGAAGAAGTATTACATGAAATACAAACAGACCACGCTTTAAGAATCATGAAACCTGACAAGGGAGGGGGTGCTGTACTTTATGATAAAGAGGAATATATAAGTAAAATGAATGAAATATTAACAAAATCAGGAAATTATGATATTATATCTTTAAATGAGGTGAATATAGGATATCATAAAGTGGATATGATCTTAGAGGACCTATTAATAGAAGAAAGAATTGAGGGAGAACTTTACAAGTTTCTAAAAGTTGATTACCCAATTATAGGGACTATTATAGGGATACCAAAGGTCCACAAAGATACTAAAACCCCCCCCTTCAGGCCGATAATATCAGGAAGCTATTCTAAAACTTTCCCATTTGGAAAGGTGATAGACAGTTGGCTTAAGACCATTTACAGGAATATCCCACAAATAATAATTGATTCATGGGATTTTTTAAAGAGGTTAAAACCTGAAATAGCACAAAGAGCTAATTGGTTGGTCACCATAGACGTGATAGACCCCTTTTCAAGTATTCCTAAGGAAGATGGAATGGTTAGGTTTCAGGACACTATAAAGAATAAAAGTTGTATATCATGGGAAAGAACTTTAGTACTTATGGAGTTCATGGATATAGTACTGTCCTATAATTACATTATGTTTGAAGGGGAGTACTATAGACAAAAGAAAGGGGTGGCAATGGGGGCAGCGTGTGCCCCCATGTTTGCAAATTTGTTTCTGACAAGCTGGGAAGAAGAGTTTATTTTGAACTCAGAGTGGTCACCCTTTCTTGGATGTTATTTCCATTTTCTTGATGATATTTTTATTACATGGAATGGTAATGAAGTAGATCTAGAGAAATTTAAGACTTATTTAAATGGATGTAGTGAGGAAATAAAATTTACCTTTAGTCAAAACCAAAATTCTATTCCCTTTCTAGATACAATGATAACACTAGAGGAAGGGAGATTTAAATCCAATATATATAGGAAATTGACGTTCAGCAATTCCTACTTGGATTACCAAAGTAGCCACCCTACAGTACAGAAAAGGAATTTAGTAAGGGGCCAATGTATAAGGGTGGCCAGGATGACATCAGCTAAGAAGGACTTACAAAGAGAACTAAAAAAGGTAGGGGACTTCTTTTTAGACAGGGGATATCCCTACAAATTAGTGGAAGATGCAATATGTTATGTCTCGGGAGAATGGGGCAGGAAGTATAAGCCCTTATTGGGAAATGGAGACCTACCATTTAATGAAGTCAATTCGGAAGTAGAAAAAGAAGGGGATTTAGACAATATGCATAAAGGTGAAGAATTTAGTAGGGCTTGTATACTCCAATACAGCAAGCATAGTGGAGAAATTAGGAAAATTCTTGACAAGCATTGGAATATTACTAGGATTGACGGAGAAATCTCAAAAATAATGGGGGAGAAACCATTATGTGTATTCAAGAATGGGAATAATATGAAGAAATTATTGGAGAAGAAAATTCAACCTATAGACTACAATATTAAAGGTACCCACAAATGTGGGACATGTAAACAGTGCCAATACATTATAACAGTCCCCAGTATAGGATTAATGGACATTAATAAAACCAAAGTGTGGTTTCAAAAGGGTAACTGTAGATCCAGGCATCTGATTCATCTAGCAAAGTGCACAAAATGCACTGCATTTTATGTTGGAAAAACAACCAGATGCCTGAGAAATAGAATATACGAACATCTTTACAGTATTCAAAAGAAAGATGACAGAAATGCCCTGTGGAGGCACTTAAATGAAAATGTAGAATGTACGGGTTTTCATTTTGGAATATTAGAATTAGTTAAAGTCAATCCTAGGGGAGGAAATATAAAGAAAAAAGTGGGGGAAAAAAAGTTTATTTGGCAAATTAAATTAAATGCTTCCGTTCCCCCAGGAATAAATGAATATCTGTCTATTAAACCCATATTAGAAGCACACATATAAATTGAACATATAGTACATAAACATATGTTTTATAGTAAATATTTGTTCAATATTAATTTAATAATTCTGTTTTTAAAATATTTTTTATTCTAACCTCTATGTAATGTAGCATAATTATTAGATGGAAAGGAATTTATATGAGGAGATGATGTTTTTATAAAATTTCTTATTGGTTTGTTAAAGAATTGCACTAGCACTTTAAGACATTAATGGAACCATCATGTGACTAAGATGAATGTATTTAAGTAAGGTTTTAATTTAGTAGTATTGTTCTGAGGAAGTCTGAATTGATGAAAGCGCTTAACCGAAGGGTTTTTTAATTTGTATTTTACAATAAAAAGTTTATATTTGGTCAACTAAGGAGTCCAGTATATGTCGTAGAGCTGGTGCTGGTACTTTTGCTGGTGTTGCAACTTTCGATTGGGAACAGTAATAACCACCAAGTTTTGTTTCATTCATTAGTTTGACTGTTCACAACCTTTTTGTGTTATATAGACCCATAAGTCTAACTAGCCTCATCTGAAAAGCCATGAAAAGAATAATTATGGACCAACAAGGACATAGGGAAACTTCATACTCTAGACCCAACTCAGTTTGGTGTCATTAAGGGTAGATCATGCTTGTTAAACTTAGCAGACTTCTTTGAGAAAGTCACCAAAGCCCTGGATGAAGAAAAAACAGTGCTGCCACCTACCTTGACCTAGCCAAGGCTTTTGACACAATCCCCACTCAGGTATTATTGAGAAACTCTCCCAGCTGGAGATTAAACCTTAGGTCATTAGATGGGTAGCCAAATGGCTCTCCGACAGAACACATAGTGTCAAAGTTGGTGACTCCATCTCTACCAGTAGACCAGGCACCCTGCCAGTGGCATACCTCAAGCATCTGTCCTGGACCCTTTACTGCTTGGAATCTATTGTTTGGAAGTCCAGGCTAAAGTAGATAGCCTTTGCTTACCAGGTTTAATGATGACTGTAAATTGTGTGCAATCATTGAATCCCCAGTGATGTTAACATATTACAGAAGGGCTAATGCAGACAAGTGTTTGGTGCCAAAGCCATAGACTAAAACTAAATACAAAAAGGGTATCATTATCACTTTTGGCAAAGAAGAATTCCTGCTAATTACAATATTGACAGCACCTTCCCTAAGTTCAAACCCAGTGGTGCAAACTTTGGGAACATAGGTTGATAGCAATCTGAACTTTGACCATCAAGCTTCCACAGCGGTGAGGAAAGCTTTCTATGTTGTGCATCTCATAAGTAAGGGCAACACATCCAGGTCTAAGGATGTTATAACACTACTGTACTAAACCCTCATCAGACCTTTAATATGGTACAATGCTCCCTTTGCATGTGCACAAACTGTCTAACTGGACCAGTAATCAAGGAGCCTCAATCCTCGCCACTGACACTGGAGATAGTCATTAAAACTTTCCCATTTGGAAAGGTGATAGACAGTTGGCTTAAGACCATTTACAGGAATATCCCACAAATAATAATTGATTCATGGGATTTTTTAAAGAGGTTAAAACCTGAAATAGCACAAAGAGCTAATTGGTTGGTCACCATAGACGTGATAGACCTCTTTTCAAGTATTCCTAAGGAAGATGGAATGGTTAGGTTTCAGGACACTATAAAGAATAAAAGTTGTATATCATGGGAAAGAACTTTAGTACTTATGGAGTTCATGGATATAGTACTGTCCTATAATTACATTATGTTTGAAGGGGAGTACTATAGACAAAAGAAAGGGGTGGCAATGGGGGCAGCGTGTGCCCCCATGTTTGCAAATTTGTTTCTGACAAGCTGGGAAGAAGAGTTTATTTTGAACTCAGAGTGGTCACCCTTTCTTGGATGTTATTTCCGTTTTCTTGATGATATTTTTATTACATGGAATGGTAATGAAGTAGATCTAGAGAAATTTAAGACTTATTTAAATGGATGTAGTGAGGAAATAAAATTTACCTTTAGTCAAAACCAAAATTCTATTCCCTTTCTAGATACAATGATAACACTAGAGGAAGGGAGATTTAAATCCAATATATATAGGAAATTGACGTTCAGCAATTCCTACTTGGATTACCAAAGTAGCCACCCTACAGTACAGAAAAGGAATTTAGTAAGGGGCCAATGTATAAGGGTGGCCAGGATGACATCAGCTAAGAAGGACTTACAAAGAGAACTAAAAAAGGTAGGGGACTTCTTTTTAGACAGGGGATATCCCTACAAATTAGTGGAAGATGCAATATGTTATGTCTCGGGAGAATGGGGCAGGAAGTATAAGCCCTTATTGGGAAATGGAGACCTACCATTTAATGAAGTCAATTCGGAAGTAGAAAAAGAAGGGGGTTTAGACAATATGCATAAAGGTGAAGAATTTAGTAGGGCTTGTATACTCCAATACAGCAAGCATAGTGGAGAAATTAGGAAAATTCTTGACAAGCATTGGAATATTACTAGGATTGACGGAGAAATCTCAAAAATAATGGGGGAGAAACCATTATGTGTATTCAAGAATGGGAATAATATGAAGAAATTATTGGAGAAGAAAATTCAACCTATAGACTACAATATTAAAGGTACCCACAAATGTGGGACATGTAAACAGTGCCAATACATTATAACAGTCCCCAGTATAGGATTAATGGACATTAATAAAATCAAAGTGTGGTTTCAAAAGGGTAACTGTAGATCCAGGCATCTGATTTATCTAGCAAAGTGCACAAAATGCACTGCATTTTATGTTGGAAAAACAACCAGATGCCTGAGAAATAGAATATACGAACATCTTTACAGTATTCAAAAGAAAGATGACAGAAATGCCCTGTGGAGGCACTTAAATGAAAATGTAGAATGTACGGGTTTTCATTTTGGAATATTAGAATTAGTTAAAGTCAATCCTAGGGGAGGAAATATAAAGAAAAATGTGGGGGAAAAAGAGTTTATTTGGCAAATTAAATTAAATGCTTCCGTTCCCCCAGGAATAAATGAATATCTGTCTATTAAACCCATATTAGAAGCACACATATAAATTGAACATATAGTACATAAACATATGTTTTATAGTAAATATTTGTTCAATATTAATTTAATAATTCTGTTTTTAAAATATTTTTTATTCTAACCTCTATGTAATGTAGCATAATTATTAGATGGAAAGGAATTTATATGAGGAGATGATGTTTTTATAAAATTTCTTATTGGTTTGTTAAAGAATTGCACTAGCACTTTAAGACATTAATGGAACCATCATGTGACTAAGATGAATGTATTTAAGTAAGGTTTTAATTTAGTAGTATTGTTCTGAGGAAGTCTGAATTGATGAAAGCGCTTAACCGAAGGGTTTTTTAATTTGTATTTTACAATAAAAAGTTTATATTTGGTCAACTAAGGAGTCCAGTATATGTCGTAGAGCTGGTGCTGGTGCTTTTGCTGGTGTTGCAACTTTCGAATGGGAACAGTAATACCCACCAAGTTTTGTTTCATTCATTAGTTTGACTGTTCACAACCTTTTTGTGTTATTTGGTCGTTTGGGATGGATTCGTTAGACGAATTACCGTCTATCTTTTCCCCAAGGCAAGAAGAAATAAGGGGTTTGCAGTCCGAGATGGCGATCATGCGTGGTGAGCTCACCAGGCTGGTGGAGATGATGTCACAACCCAACGCTGGAGCCGTTAGAAAGGACGTGATGACATCAACCCGTACATTTGTTCGGAGTGGAGGAAGTGAAGGGAATGGTGAACGCGGATCCAAAGAAACCTGTTCCTGTACTGATTCGCAAGGGAAAGAACGGGAAGGAGATATCGAACCAGGTCAACGGATTCGTAATGAGAGTGTCCTCAACTCACCCTTGGACTACAATATTTCCGGGGCTAAACCGAGGAGAACAGTTCCAAAGAAGACGTACGCTATTGCGACGAATGAACATTCTACAGGCATGGCAAAAAGGGTCCTGGACAAACCTTGTAGAAAAGAACGGTACAATTTAAATGCATTTATTACCGCAGCCTTAGACTTTGAAGGAGAGTATAAGAACTGTGCAAAACCGAGGGCAACGGTGGCTGAAAAACGAAATGATAATACCTTGAGGGATATGATATATGATTTTGGAAAGAAATTGAAAATGTTAAAAAGTGTACAGCTTGATAATAGTTATTTAAAAAAATGTATGGATGAAGGGATAGTCCCTATGGGACTTAGATTTTTCAAGATTCCCATGGGAGTCGTTTTAGATGACAGTGTTCAGGATGAATGTGCTGAAATGTTTGACCAGTTTGGATTTACTTTTATGAAATTTATCATAAAATGTAATGACAAAAAAATATGTGCACTGTTAATTGAACTAGAGGAGTTGAATAATGTTATTCAAAATGACTTAATGTATGAGGAATGTGAATTGATTTTGGAATCACAGTACACTTGGGTTGAGACACAGTTAGTTAAACAGCATGAATGTAAATGTAAAAAAATGGAAAGGGACCTTGAGCAATATAAAAATGGTTATGCATACAGGTGGGAGAAAAAAATACACAATAGTAAAACTAAAGGCCCTTACAAGAAGTACACTAACAATGTAAGGTATTCTACTTATATGAGTAAACAAGGGTCAAGAGAAGGAGGATATCAAAGATGGAATGATAAGGAAATACATCAGGGACAAGGTTACGGTAATAATAACAATTTTTTAGGAGAGGAATGGGATTGGAACAGAACGGACCCATTAAGGACAGGAGACAGATGGGAAAAAGTGAGAAGCAACCGGAAAAGACAGCAAACGGAATAGCAAGCAGTAATGATGATGGTATTGTTAAAATTAATGAAATAATTAGCAAAAGAAATGAATTTCACATTTATAATTATACTAATAGAGTGTTAAAAAAACAACATTTTTCCTTACTGGCTAAGGGTATGAAATATATACCAGATGAAAAGGTGAATATAGTAGACAATATAATAGAGGTCAAAAAATTTGTAAGGAAATTAAATTTGCAACTATTTTTTAAGGACAAACCTAGTACACAAACGCATGAATTTAGATTAAGGAGCTCATTCACACCCCCTTTGAATAATTTATTAGGTATATACGAAAAAATGGTAGTTGAGGAAATTTATAAATATGGAAGGAAAAAGGGAACTAAAAAGTTTGGATTATACCTGAGTAAAGAAGAAGAAGAAGTATTACATGAAATACAAACAGACCACGCTTTAAGAATCATGAAACCTGACAAGGGAGGGGGTGCTGTACTTTATGATAAAGAGGAATATATAAGTAAAATGAATGAAATATTAACAAAATCAGGAAATTATGATATTATATCTTTAAGTGAGGTGAATATAGGATATCATAAAGTGGATATGATCTTAGAGGACCTATTAATAGAAGAAAGAATTGAGGGAGAACTTTACAAGTTTCTAAAAGTTGATTACCCAATTATAGGGACTATTATAGGGATACCAAAGGTCCACAAAGATACTAAACCCCCCCCCCTTTCAGGCCGATAATATCAGGAAGCTATTCTAAAACTTTCCCATTTGGAAAGGTGATAGACAGTTGGCTTAAGACCATTTACAGGAATATCCCACAAATAATAATTGATTCATGGGATTTTTTAAAGAGGTTAAAACCTGAAATAGCACAAAGAGCTAATTGGTTGGTCACCATAGACGTGATAGACCCCTTTTCAAGTATTCCTAAGGAAGATGGAATGGTTAGGTTTCAGGACACTATAAAGAATAAAAGTTGTATATCATGGGAAAGAACTTTAGTACTTATGGAGTTCATGGATATAGTACTGTCCTATAATTACATTATGTTTGAAGGGGAGTACTATAGACAAAAGAAAGGGTGGCAATGGGGCAGCGTGCCCCCATGTTTGCAAATTTGTTTCTGACAAGCTGGGAAGAAGAGTTTATTTTGAACTCAGAGTGGTCACCCTTTCTTGGATGTTATTTCCATTTTCTTGATGATATTTTTATTACATGGAATGGTAATGAAGTAGATCTAGAGAAATTTAAGACTTATTTAAATGGATGTAGTGAGGAAATAAAATTTACCTTTAGTCAAAACCAAAATTCTATTCCCTTTCTAGATACAATGATAACACTAGAGGAAGGGAGATTTAAATCCAATATATATAGGAAATTGACGTTCAGCAATTCCTACTTGGATTACCAAAGTAGCCACCCTACAGTACAGAAAAGGAATTTAGTAAGGGGCCAATGTATAAGGGTGGCCAGGATGACATCAGCTAAGAAGGACTTACAAAGAGAACTAAAAAAGGTAGGGGACTTCTTTTTAGACAGGGGATATCCCTACAAATTAGTGGAAGATGCAATATGTTATGTCTTGGGAGAATGGGGCAGGAAGTATAAGCCCTTATTGGGAAATGGAGACCTACCATTTAATGAAGTCAATTCGGAAGTAGAAAAAGAAGGGGGTTTAGACAATATGCATAAAGGTGAAGAATTTAGTAGGGCTTGTATACTCCAATACAGCAAGCATAGTGGAGAAATTAGGAAAATTCTTGACAAGCATTGGAATATTACTAGGATTGACGGAGAAATCTCAAAAATAATGGGGGAGAAACCATTATGTGTATTCAAGAATGGGAATAATATGAAGAAATTATTGGAGAAGAAAATTCAACCTATAGACTACAATATTAAAGGTACCCACAAATGTGGGACATGTAAACAGTGCCAATACATTATAACAGTCCCCAGTATAGGATTAATGGACATTAATAAAACCAAAGTGTGGTTTCAAAAGGGTAACTATAGATCCAGGCATCTGATTCATCTAGCAAAGTGCACAAAATGCACTGCATTTTATGTTGGAAAAACAACCAGATGCCTGAGAAATAGAATATACGAACATCTTTACAGTATTCAAAAGAAAGATGACAGAAATGCCCTGTGGAGGCACTTAAATGAAAATGTAGAATGTACGGGTTTTCATTTTGGAATATTAGAATTAGTTAAAGTCAATCCTAGGGGAGGAAATATAAAGAAAAAAGTGGGGGAAAAAAAGTTTATTTGGCAAATTAAATTAAATGCTTCCGTTCCCCCAGGAATAAATGAATATCTGTCTATTAAACCCATATTAGAAGCACACATATAAATTGAACATATAGTACATAAACATATGTTTTATAGTAAATATTTGTTCAATATTAATTTAATAATTCTGTTTTTAAAATATTTTTTATTCTAACCTCTATGTAATGTAGCATAATTATTAGATGGAAAGGAATTTATATGAGGAGATGATGTTTTTATAAAATTTCTTATTGGTTTGTTAAAGAATTGCACTAGCACTTTAAGACATTAATGGAACCATCATGTGAC
The DNA here is from genome assembly GCF_019279795.1 of Protopterus annectens. Lineage (NCBI taxonomy): Eukaryota > Metazoa > Chordata > Ceratodontiformes > Protopteridae > Protopterus > Protopterus annectens. Next base: position 283,726,973 of record NC_056727.1, on the reverse strand, counting down.
TAAGATGAATGTATTTAAGTAAGGTTTTAATTTAGTAGTATTGTTCTGAGGAAGTCTGAATTGATGAAAGCGCTTAACCGAAGGGTTTTTTAATTTGTATTTTACAATAAAAAGTTTATATTTGGTCAACTAAGGAGTCCAGTATATGTCGTAGAGCTGGTGCTGGTACTTTTGCTGGTGTTGCAACTTTCGATTGGGAACAGTAATAACCACCAAGTTTTGTTTCATTCATTAGTTTGACTGTTCACAACCTTTTTGTGTTATATAGACCCATAAGTCTAACTAGCCTCATCTGAAAAGCCATGAAAAGAATAATTATGGACCAACAAGGACATAGGGAAACTTCATACTCTAGACCCAACTCAGTTTGGTGTCATTAAGGGTAGATCATGCTTGTTAAACTTAGCAGACTTCTTTGAGAAAGTCACCAAAGCCCTGGATGAAGAAAAAACAGTGCGTACCACCTACCTTGACCTAGCCAAGGCTTTTGACACAATCCCCCACTCAGGTATTATTGAGAAACTCTCCCAGCTGGAGATTAAACCTTAGGTCATTAGATGGGTAGCCAAATGGCTCTCCGACAGAACACATAGTGTCAAAGTTGGTGACTCCATCTCTACCAGTAGACTAGGCACCCTGCCAGTGGCATACCTCAAGCATCTGTCCTGGACCCTTTACTGCTTGGAATCTATTGTTTGGAAGTCCAGGCTAAAGTAGATAGCCTTTGCTTACCAGGTTTAATGATGACTGTAAATTGTGTGCAATCATTGAATCCCCAGTGATGTTAACATATTACAGAAGGGGCTAATGCAGACAAATGATTGGTGCCAAAGCCATAGACTAAAACTAAATACAAAAAAGGGTATCATTATCACTTTTGGCAAAGAAGAATTCCTGCTAATTACAATATTGACAGCACCTTCCCTAAGTTCAAACCCAGTGGTGCAAACTTTGGGAACATAGGTTGATAGCAATCTGAACTTTGACCATCAAGCTTCCACAGCGGTGAGGAAAGCTTTCTATGTTGTGCATCTCATAAGTAAGGGCAACACATCCAGGTCTAAGGATGTTATAACACTACTGTACTAAACCCTCATCAGACCTTTAATATGGTACAATGCTCCCTTTTGCATGTGCACAAACTGTCTAACTGGACCAGTAATCAAGGAGCCTCAATCCTCGCCACTGACACTGGAGATAGTCATTAAACCAGGAATGGATTTACACACTGTTTTCAGATCCAGCTCTCACCATCAAGCACAATCTCCCCCAAGAGCACACAGGGAACATGCTTCAGATCTAGGACTGAACTATCTGTCTCTCCAGATCCCGAATATGACTCACTTTGGAGCACTGTTTCTCAGTTACAAGTAGCTGACACACCCACACCTGGGTATTTGATTTTCACACATACACACACACACACACACACACACACACACACACACACACACACACACACACACACACACACACACACACACTTCTGGGAATGACTGGCACAGATTTACTAGCTGTATCCATTCTGCCCAGACTATAAGGTAACCACAATGCCACCAGTCAACTACTCTAAGTCTGTTACAAGGGTATCCAATCATACTGAGTAAAATTAATACTAATATAAATAGAAGTGTGTAAACAAAGAAGTAAGGCTTTTCAGCGTGGCCATAGCATCACTAAAATAAGCATAAGTTCTCTCAAAATGTTAAAGGTATTCTCTAAAAGACCATCCACAATGACATGTATAAAAATGTTTAATAATAAGTAATAAAATATAAAAGAATGAGAATACTAAATATCTAAGTACAATAAACACCAGAGTTTCAAACATGAGAGAAATAAGAATAGCATAGATGGACAGATTCAAACAGATGCAGAAAAACACTACTTAACTAATTTCACTGTATTTCCTGACTGTGTAAAGAACAGCTGTTCCTTATCTAACTTAATACAGCAAGGCAAGATTAGATGCTGAGATGCTTACTTCCACAAGGCAAGGAGATGAGCTTCCAACTTTTAACTAACTGAATTGAACTCAACTCAACTAACTGTAATAACTGACATATATCTTTTATATCAGGTTCCAAACAAAGCAAACTGTTGTGAGAGTTCCATCTTCTCAGTGCTGGTTATAGAATGACATCACATTTGATCACCTGACTCTGGTACAATACACATTCAGGGCTTTGTTAAGATCTATTGCAGTATTTGAAAATTGTAGAACAATTTCAAAAAACTCTACTCTTCCCTTCCAAAATTCTTTGTTTAGACATATACATTTACTCAGTTATAACAACACACTTCCACCGCAAGCACATGTACAAGTCAGTGTGACAGCCAGATGACACAAAATCATCCACAAAACTCCAGCCAACTATGCTAACACATGTCACACATGCACTGCCCCATTCTCCCTTGCTCAGATTGAAATACCTCACATAGTCACAACATGTACCTCACCAGACACCTGCAAATGCTGGAGGGACCCCAGAGGTTTAAGAAAATACAAGGCCTACAAACCATGACTTACTTAGACAGACTGAATGTTTTGTCACTGTACTCTATATCCTATAGGTTAGGTCACAAAGAAGCGACTTTTGTCTGTTCTATAGGGCAGTCTTCGACCCTGTGCAATGGAAACGCTGCACATTTGCAAGTCAAATGGCACAAGATTCACTCATTCTAGGCTCTTAACATAGCTAGATGACTTAAACAGAACATGCTGAAGAGGCAGATATATCTCACAGAGATTGCCACTCCTCTGGAATAAACTTCCAATTCATGTGAAACAGATCTATTCTTTGACCCTATTCAAATGCAACCTAGCAGATGGATGGGTGACTGCAAATTCACCCCAGGGGTGGTGCCCTTATCCCTTATGGACAGGGGTAGTCAATGATGATCATAGACTCACTCTGTGAATGTCCCCCATCTAACCAATTGGGCAACTCAGGATTAAGGTGACTAGGCCTGTAAGAGCTCTAGGGCATTTAGCTTAGTAACCTCCTATGAACTTATAAAAAAAAACCTCAAAAACACATAAATAAAGATATAATTACAACCACTAATATTCCAATTTTTCATGCAGTATCCCTTTTGGTTATCAAAGATCTAGAAATGGATTCCAAAAGCAATTTATACCCAGAATAAGTCATAACATAAGCAGCAAACATCATTGTGAATTTATATATTTAGTTAGTTAGTCAATTTCATTTAATTTGATAACATGATAGGTAGGCTGGACAAGCTAAACCATTTCAGTCACAATCTGGGTTATGCAGTGACACTAATAAGCATTTATAGAGATGATAAACAAGTTAATATGAAGAATATTTTGCCAAATGATGAAGGTGGAAGAGTAGGGTACAAGACACTTTACACTAAGTTGAACGTAACGATTACAGTTTTCAGTACTGCTGAGGAGTTCAAAGGAATGAAACACTTGTCACACTTTTATTGTGTATCGCTGTACAATTGTGGATGTGAAATAAAAGCTTATTTATGAATAAAAAGATGATGTACAGAAACAACAAGAGCAGAATAATTATGGTATTTAAAATGTCTCCTGGATTATATTTCTAAATACTTAGACTGTCTAAATCGTTACAATAATTATTTATACTTGGTACTATAAGAATAAGATGGTAGGTTGGAGGAAGTGTGTAAATTTGCATATGTCAGGATGGGTTTAAGAAAAGCTGTTGCATAATGAGGGAAGGTCATTGAGTAATCCCATTATGATTTTTTTAAAATGGGACAAGGATGACTTTATTGTGAATGTGTGGAGGATGACGTTCAGGATAGACTGTCCAAGTTCAAACATAGTTAATTTCGTGGTATTGACTATAAATTGAGGTTATTGAAGGTAGAGATATATGGGCTCTGGTTTTTAACATAGTGCGTATATTTGATGAAAAACACTTACTGGCTAATATTGCTATAAAATTATTGTTAATGATTTTATAAAGTGTGGTGGCTAATAAGTAGGTTGTACAATGAAAAAAGGAGAGTGGATTTACTGTGATTGAAAAGATGCAGTCATATACTTTGTTCAATAGATTTACACATCTGAATAGTTTATACTGTGCCCTCTGCAGCAGGTTTGCTATGTGAGAGATGCCAAGAACCACAAGGGGAAGAGTGTATTCTAATTTTCTGAATAAAACTTTTTTGTTATATCGTTATATGTTTGTGATGTCCCCACACTGGGCCAGTAATCAAGGAGCCTGAATCCTCACCACTGACACTGCAGAAGGACGTGCACTTGGAATACAAATGGATACACTCAGTATTTCCAGAGGCAGACCTCTCTGAATTAAGCACAATTTCCCTTAAGAACACATAGGAAACACACTCATACCAGGGTCTGGATTTCTCTATATCTGTCTCACTCCAGGTCGCCAATAACACTCCCCACTGGTACACCTGTAGGGTTAGGTCTTCAGCCAAGTGTCCAAGCCAAGTCCTCCCACACCCTTTCTGTAAACCCAGTGCTTTGTGTCCCTGCCCCAAGTAGCTGACACAAACACACTGAGAGATTTGTTTTTTTCACACACACACCTGAGAAAGGTCGGCATGGATTTACCTGCCCCATTCTGCCCAGAGTATAAGATAGTTACCACTGCCACCAGACACTCCACAATAAGCTACTCTAAGGCCCTTAACAAGGGGTGTCCAATTATACTGTGTAATATTAATACTAATACAAATGGTAGTAGTTGACCAAGATGGCTAGGCCTTCTGGAGTGGTCCACACAATGTCACCAAATAAATATAAGTACTCTCAAAGATGAAATACTTTCTGCAAGGACCAGCCACAATAAAAAGTTTTAAATATATTTAATAATAAATAATAATAGAGCATGAAAATACTGAATATATATTCACAGTAAATCACAGAGTACAGATCACAGGAAATATTGAAAAAAGCATTGATGGACAGACTCAGACAAATAAAGAAAAACAATATCTAAACTAAGCTTCACTATATTCCTGACTGAATTTAGGAGAATCACTATTCCCTGTTAACTTACATGATAGAGCAAGGCACAATGAAATATGTGAGCTGTCTTTCTAGTCAGGTTCCCCAAAACAGAACTCTCTCTTCAGAGATTAATCCCTGTAAAATATAATATCCAAGATGGCTTGCAGAATGACTGCATCTGGTCATCTGACTCTAGATTGTCACAGTAACTGTCTTTGAAGCTGAGACAGGAATTTAGCATAGACGGCTACAATACACATTTTAAATGTTTATGGCAGTGCCTGGGGCTTCCCCTCCTTTTACTGAGCTAATGGACATAGGTTCATTCCAGACCCACAGTTTCTAGTCCTGTTCAGCACTGTGGGGTGTCATTTTAAGGATTTAACAGCTCATTTACATTTCCCTTATTTTTCTTAAATTAAGCTAGCGGGTTAACCCTTGCTGTCCCAGTGTCCTCAATTAAAACATACACATTTAATTCAGTTACAATAATACATGTACATTTCTTTTCATTCTAGCAGAGTGCACTGTTGATACATTTTAACACAAGCAAACCTCACAAATACATTATCCACACAAGCATCTGTACAAATCAGTTTGATATACAAATGACATATAATTATTTACAAAATTCCAGCTACCTGTGTTGGCACAAGTCATACATCTACTGCCCCACTTCTGCTGACATGACTGGCAGTACCACCTATCATTACACTTCTCCCCCTTTGAAGACTCAAATTAGTTTTTCAATTGAACTTTGCAAAATGTGGCTTGAGAGAAATAAGCCTATCTGGGAATATGTTACCCCATTCTTTGTCTTGAGATTCCTTCTGCCTTGGCATTGCAGTCCCCACTACAGTGCTGTAGTGTCGTATATGCCTGCAACCCTAAGCTCCACCATAGTAACTTGGGATTTTGCTAGCTGGCTCCCTGTAGCCACAGATCCCCCTCAGACACCTCCTGCCTCATACTACAAAAACTCAGCACAAGGGCCTCCCTATCATGGAAGTCTTTATCATGTTAACGTGGTACAATTTGTGCCCTGCCTCCTGCCTAGCATTTCTACCATGCAGTTAACGTCACTGACCTTCCATATCACTTTGAAGGGTCCCTCCCAAGCTGCCTGCAGCTTATCATGTCTAACAGGAATGAGCACCGTCACCTGCTGTCCCACAACATACTCTCTGCCTTGAGCATTCCTGTCATAACAGACCTTTTTCTGCTGCTGGGCTTCTGCCAGTTTCTTCTGGGCCAAGCCTATGAGCTCCCTAAGCCTTATTCTGAGGTTTAGGACATATGCCACAACAGTCTCCCTGTGGGATTCACACTCACCCTCCCACTCATCACAAATCAAATCTAGAGGTCCCCTTACCCTATGCCCATACAGCAACTCAAAGGGTGAAAAAACTGTAGATTCCTGGAGTACCACTACATAAGCAAACAGCAGATGGGACAAATATTTGTCCCACCCTCTCTTACACTGGTCTGCAAATGCCTGTAGCATGGTCTTTAGTGTAGAGTTTAACATCTCAACAAGACCATTAGTCTGGGGATGGTAGAGGGTTGTCTTTAAGTGCTTCACCCCACAGTGCTCCCACAGACAAGCCAGTAGGTCTGACATGAAATTGACACCTCTGTCAGTCAGTATTTCTCTTGTGAAACCTACCCTGCTGAAAATCTCTTGGAAAGCATTTGCTACCTTCTCTGCCTTTGAGGACAGAGCCACCGCCTCAGGGTATCTAGTAGCATAATCTACTACCACTAGGATATACTTCCTCCCTGTGGAACTTGGGGTACTCAGAGACTGCACAATATTGATAGCTACCCTCTGAAATAGCTCCTCAATTACAGGCAAAGGCATCAAAGGAGCTTTGACCTTGTCTCCTGCCTTGTGTACTTTTTGGCACTGCTCACAGTTCCTGCAGTACCTGGTTACATCCTTGGCAATCCCAGGCCAATAAAAGATCTGCACAACACATCTCTTTGTACTCTTTATGCCCATATGACCTACAAAGGGAATATCATGGGATATGATTAGAAGTGCCAGACAGTAGGCTCTGGGTACTACCAACTGCTGTGTTACCTCACCTTTATCCCTCCTTCCCTCAGGGGTCCACTCTCTATCATTAACCCATTGTTGCAGTTTACAGACTCCCCTTTTCCTTGAGAATCAGGAACCTCCCTAGCTACCTCCCCTCAAGCCTTGTAATGTAGAGTATGAGAGCTGAGCCTGTCTCAAATCTATCTTTGTTACTTTTCCCAGCTCCCCTTCACAGGGAGTCTGGTATTTCCTGACACTGGTGCCTCACTGTCAGCCTGAGTACTACCACTCACCTCTGCTCTTGCAGTCAACCTGTCCAAGGGAACATCTGTACCTACCAGCAGCTGTGGCTCATCTTCAGGCTCATTTCTACAGGGTAGCTCTCTGGTCCTGGCTTCAGGAGTACAGTCTGTCTAGGTCTCCCCGAGTCTACCAGACTCACTTGCCTGTCTCCAAGCCTGACTGCTTGCTTGTCACTGCATGCACACAAGGTGTTGCATTATCAGAATCATTCCCTATCAAGACAGCTGCAGGGATATCCTGAAATACACCAACTTGCTTAGTTCCTTTTCCACCTTCCCAGTCAAGGTGAACCCTGGTCAAAGGCATTTTGAATGAGACCCTTCCAGTGACTGGAGTGGACTGCTGAAGCATGTACTGCTCCTCTTTAACCACTACAGGCTTCACAATGGCTATATCAGAGGCCATGTCTCTCTTGGCAGTGGCCTGTTTTCCATCCAGCAAGGTAGGATACAAACTCTGGTGGTAGTTTGGTACCCCTGTTGTCTCCAAACACTTATCACTGGCATTCTGTTATCCCAGTTGCTGGCTCCTCCACCTTTTGTTCCCCACTTTGCTGCTGTGGAGCTCTATATGCTACATGACCCCACTGGTTACAATTAAAACATTTAACTCTTGAGCCTGACCATGTACCTGAACTAGAGGCCTCCCCTATTACGGCTGGACTCTGTTGAGGCAGTTTAGGCTGCCCAACATGGGTTCCCTTATATCCATGTGTTTCACTGGGTATCCCTTTCCTGTGCAGTGATGCCTTGCTTGCTAAGCAGAGATCCACTTTCTTCCCCAGCTCATCTGCAGAGTTGCATTCTCTGTCTACCAATCAGATTCTTATGTCCTTAGGCAAAGTGGTAAGGGCTTGTTCCCTCTCCAAAAGGTCTGCCAGCTCAAGAAAACTGGTGACATGATACCCACTCACCCAACTATGAAAATAAGCACTTCACCCAGCAATACAATCACACACACTTTCATCTACCTTGAGTCTATGCTTGCAGAACTTTTTTTCTGTACGCTTTAGGTGTTAACTTAAAACATTCCAAAAATTTTTTATCTGTAGCACAGTTTAAGTAATTAGTATCAAACACATTAGAAACAGTAGTTACAGCTTTACCATGGAGAAAGGGGGGTCAGAAACCATACTCCAGTGCCTTGGTCAGCATTGTACTGTTTGCATACCCCTTCAAATATATGAATACAACTATCAAAATCATCTCCATCTGTAAATAGGGCGCAGAAATTTACTGACCTTTACTGCATCTGGGGTTCAGCTATTTCCTTCCCCATTACCTCCATGACCCTGGCAAAGAGTCACCGTCTCCCTCTCATGTTGATGATTCTCCTCCTTTTCTTTGGCCTCCAAACACTGCAGTTTCTATGATGATTCTAGTTTCAAACATTTGCCTCCAGTTCAAGCCTCTTTATCTCCAGATAGATTTTTAAATCTTCTGAGGAAAAGTTGAACTGTCCTGTTTCTGAGAGCTGTACACCCCCAATGCCAGACAGGTTGCCTTCCTTGTTGTTAGTCTGTGCTGCAGCTGTGATTAATGCTACAGTCATTTCCCCTTTAGTCCAGCTGGCTTGCACCAGTCCTTTGGTTTGACACATCTCAGACAACTGGTTCCTTGTTAGCTTGCCATAATCCTCTGCTGACATCCTTGCCTTCTCTCCATGACTAACTATGCTAACAAAATGTAAATAAACAAAACTATTGCAATATGAAACTCTGAATGTCTGCTTTGTGGCTGCTTGAGGGTACAACTTTTTTAAAAGGCTACAACAGTTTAATTAATATCCCACCTCTGCTCTCCAATATGTGAGCATGTGATATTCCTACCACTGCTAACCAATATGTGATGTGTGATGGTCCCCACGCTGGGCCAGTAATCAAGGAGAAAAGAAAAATGCACCGAGCTAACACACAGTAGACGTTCAAATAAAATAAGAAATAAATATAAAACAAAACGACCGTTTTGTTTTATATTTATCAGTAATCAAGAAGCCTAAGTCCTTTCCTCTGACACTGGAGAGGGACATGCACTTGGACTACAAATGGATGCACTCAGTATTTCCAATGCAGACCTCTCTGCATCAAACACAATTTCCCTTAAGAGCACACAGGGAACACACTTAGCCCAGGGACTGGATTCCTCTATATCTGTCTCCCTCCAGGTCCCCAATAAGACTCCTTACTGGTACAGCTGTAGTGTTAGGTCCTCATCTGAGTGTCCAAGCCAAGTCCTCCAGCACCCTCTCTGTAAACCCAGTGCTTCCTGTCCCTGTCCCAAGTAGCTGACACCCACACACTGACAGATTTGATTTTTCACACACACACCTGGGAAAAGTTGACACAGATTTACCTTCTCTACCCCTTTCTGCCCAGAGTATAAGGTAGTCACTACTGCCACCATACACTCCACAATCAGCTACTCTAAGACCCTTAACAAGGGGTGTCCAATTAAACTGTGTAATATGAACGCTAATACAAATGGTAGTAATTGGCCAAGATGGCTAGGCCTTCTGGAATGGCCCACACATTGTCACCAAATAAATATAAGCACTCTCCCAGGTTAAGTACTTTCTACAAAGACCAGCCACAGTAAAAGATTTAAATATATTTAATAATAAATAATACAAGAGCATGAAAATACTGAATATATATTCACAGTAAACCACAGAGTTCAGATCACAGGAAATATTGAAAAGAACATGTATGAACAGACTCAGTCAAATAAAGAAAAACAATATCTAAACTAAGCTTTACTATATTCCAGACTGAATCTAGGATAATTACTATTCCCTAATAACTTAGTTAATAGAGCAAGGCACAGTGAAGGACATGAGCAGTCTTTCTAGTCAGGTTTCCTGAAACAGAATACACTTTCCTCAGAGAATAATCTCTGTAAAATATAATATCCAAGATGGCTTGCAGAATGACCCCCATCTAGTCACCTGACTCTAGGTTCTTACAGTAACTGCCTTTGAAGCTGAGACAGGAATTTAGCATAGACGGCTACAGTACACACTCTGAATGGTTATGTCAGTGCCTGAGGCTTCCCCTCTTTTTACTGAGCCAATGAACAAAGGCTCCTTCCAGACCCACAGTCTCTGGTCCTATTCAGCACTGTGGTGTGCCATTGTAATAGTTTAACAACTCATTTACATTTCCCTTATTTTTCTTAAATTAAGCTAGCTGGTTAACCTTTGCTGTCCCAGTGTCCTCTATTAAAACATACACATTTAATTCAGTTACAGTAATACATTTAAATTTCTATTCATTCCAGCAGGGTGTACTGTTGATACATATTAACACAAGCAAACTTCACAAATACATTTTCAGCACAAGCATCTGTACAAATCAGTTTGATATATAAATGACGTATAATTCTTTATAAAATTCTAGCTAGCTTTGTTAGCTTAAGTCATACAGCTGCTGCCCTACTTCTCCTGGCATGAGTGGTAGTACCTACTATTGTCACAGTGATATTGCAACAAAGCAACTTGCAAATTTGTAGGAATATGAGGGCTACTTGTCTTGTTTTACAAAGCAGTCCTTGTTACTTTTAATTTTCTGGTCAAACTTGAGGTGATTTCATTCTAAATAATCAACAAACTTTCACTGACTTTATTGCAATTTAAATCAACATGTGCGGTAAGAGGCCTATCAGCCAGAGCAAGGCTAGAACTGCTGACTCTTTCCATGAAGGGAAAGGTCATTTGATGAGCATGACTGCAGATGGTTTATGTCCCTTGGATGACCAGATAGCTATATGATGGCAGTGTCCATTTAGCGAATCAGAGAGTATCTGAATCTTAGACATCTTCATTGAGGGTTAAAGTAGAGAGATTACCAGGAATAAACTTTGATCCTAATAATATCATACATACTTTATAAGGACCGAGTCTGACATGTCTGATGTGTTAGGAGACAAGAGGAATTGTAACTACATTTTAGACTAACATCTCCGTGCATTACAACATATTTTCATTATGGTCTAGACATGAGTAGATAAAAGACATCCTCAAGATGCTGATATGAAGGGGAGGGGTGTTATACATAGATAATTTGAAGGAAAAAGTGTGACTCAATATTATTTTAACTAATATATATTTAGAACAAAATGCATTTAAGTTCACAGGTAAATATTAGGCTAGCTGCCCTTGAGGGCCATTTTAGGCCTAGCCAATTTCAAAAGGTGAGAATTAAACCCTGCAACTTTGAGTTTGAGTCTCTGCCTACTCATTCTGTATTAAGATACTTCTTCAAAATAAGTGCACTGGCACATTTGATGCACATTTTTTCTCATGTCTTTAAAACAAAATGGGGACCATATTTCTGATATACGGTGTGGTTACTCTTCTCTTACCAAATGTAATCATGCTTCTCTTTGAATTTTAAACAGCACTAGACAAAATAAAAAAAATGGAATAGCTTTGTGTTAAGAAATACCAGCGGTTTACTGAAGATTAAATCCACACACCAGTTAAACAAATACTTTATAAACATTCAGTTTGTATGATAAAAATACTCTTTTGATAAGAGGTGAATTTTTAATATGTTTCACTTCAATGGTTAAACAACAAATACAAATTTCATTTCAAAAGCATCACAACATTGTCTGGCTCTATGGTAAAGACGGGTAAAGTCCTGATTATGACCCAGACAACCTTAGATTGTTTAAGAGCTCAGCTCCTGAAAGAGCTGAGAAGCTGAGGTTGGGATTGTATGGCTTATCTCAGCTCACCAAGCCTGGAGAGACGGACTTATTGGTCCTAGTCTGGCAGGTTGATGCCATGTAGGTGTAGCACTGCATAACATCAATGGATGGAGGAAGAGGGGATGGTGGTTTGTTGATGCCAAGCAGGTGGTGGTAGGCATCCTGGAAAAAGTATGTGGGTGTACTCTGTTATCAGAGAGAAAGCATGATTATGTGGGTGCCTATATCAGTAACTGACAAAAAACATGGAAGGCTGACTATGTGATGGCTGCACCATGAATTGGTATTACCCCTGGCATAGTGGAACACATGGGCACTAGCTGGTGTTTAATGATCAGCAGGCACAGTATTGAAAAACATAACCAAGAGGAAAAGTACCTCATCATTCTTTACCATTAACAGCATTCAAAGATTTCAACTTGAGTTTTCCATAATAATACTATGGTGAAAGGCAGGAAGCAGTCAATAGGAGCAACTTTCGAGGCTGAATGTTAGCTCATGAGAATGTTTGTGTGTGTGTGTGTGTGTGTGTGTGTGTGTGTGTGTGTGTGTGTGTGTGTGTGTGTGTGTGTGTGTGTGTGTGTGTGCGCGCGCGCACGCGCAAGTGTGTGTGTTTGCGTGTGTGTATGAATGTGTGTGTGTGTGTGTGTGTGTGTGTGTGTGTGTGTGTGTGTATGTGTGTTTGCGTGAGTGTGTGTATGAATGTGTGTGTGTGTGTGTGTGTGTGTGTGTGTGTGTGTGTGTGTGTGTGTGTGTGTGTGTTTGTTTTTACATACATGAACACTTTAATGACAATCAAAATATCAAAATTTTCAATAATTAGCTGACAGCTTTAAGATTATGTTCGTTACTGTAAGCATCAGATCACATTTTTAACAATTGCATTTGCATTTGTATATGGTATGCTAGGTTATTTTTCTTTCTCTACTATGGTCATATCAGAAAGTACACCGTTTCCTCTAGATACTTTAAGCAAGTTGAAGTACTGCAGAAAGGCTAATACAGCACCGATGATGTTTTAGATAAACATTTAAAGATTGCAGTCTCTTGTACATTGATTGGAATGTAGACTCACAACATTTCTATTGAATATATTTATACAAGTTGAATATAATTGCAGTAACTATACATTTTAGATGCTGTATCCTTAAATGAAATTAATAAACACATCAGTGTCTTGGTAAAGATTTATAAGCAAGAGATGAGAACAAATACAAAATCAGCATTCAGTCAATAAAGTTAGTCAGTGATACCCCTTTGTGGTATGGCGGGAGATGTCAGCCTATTCAATAAAAGCTACCCTAAGTGCAGAATGACACTTGCTGTTGCCACAATTAATTTGGTGCTGCATCTGGAAAGGAAACTATCAGAGTTAAGAGGATACATTTCCTATTAACAGGGTATCTGAAATAATGACAGATAGTGCTACAATACCATCAGAATTGCTAATCTGATCAAATCCTCTGCTCAGTAAGCTTAAATAAGCACAAGAAACAATCTGTATTAAATACAATAACTCAGATTAGAGGTGGGAAATGTATACAGCAAATAACTACAGAACAGCCTAGTTTGATAGGAAAACTTCATTACACTAGTTACTGGTGAGAGTATCATCCAGAATTAAAACTTAGCATTAAACATGCTACAGTCTTAATGCACTTTATTTACATAATAAGATGTAACAAAGTAACTTACTATCCAAGCTAGCAGCTCCAACATGCTTTATTCTTCGCTTATGCAGCTAAATAAAACATTGTATGTTTTTGTAGTCCTAAATCAGAGAAACAAATATTAGAGTAGAATTTGAGTAAAAGAATATTTGCCTGAGCAAACACTGTTCTCTGCAAGACTAGACTGATGTAATTAAGGAGTGTACTAGCTTGGTTATCTCTGGCTTCAAGTGGTGAGCAGTTCATTCAGGTGATCGGCTTCCACCCAGTCTTCCCTGCCTCCCACCCTTGCAAATAATGTTAGTCATCCATCTTAATTCTCCTAAATCAATCTGGTTGAGTGCCTTTGCAGCCTCTTTCCCCTTTTACATCTCCCCTTGTTTTTCTGAATCACAGGTAGTTGTTATATTTTCCAAGGGATGGAGAATCTGGGCAGGCATATTCAGGATTCATGGTGGGGGCCTGGGAGGCATTGTGTATACCACCCTGTTGTTGGAAGGAGCTGGCTGGAACAGATTGGGGGTGACAATTGTTTTGGTAATAGACTTACATTTTGCAGTTTGATATTTGAATGTAATCTGCTGCAAACAATTTGCTGAATTTCTATATTTATTTCATCAATGAATTGGTTGCAGTGCAGTGTTTGTCTTTATTGGGGGAAAGGGAGCTCTTTTCCTGACAATCAAAGTCTGCTGCTTGATCTAAAATGATTTCATATTATTACTGTAATGTTTCAAATGAGAGAAAATGTTTTGGATAACCCAGCATGTCCTTAAACTGCAAATAGAATTCAGGTGTTCATGGCTTGTCATGGGACTCAGAAAATGGTAATGACTGGAGAAGTTTACTGCACCAGAGAAAGAGTTGCAGTGGCAGGTCTAATGCATACATGGGATGCATACCCTTGAGAAGGGTATGTCCAACAAGGTGTTTCAGGACAAGGTGAGGTAAGTGGTGCAGGACACTAATGCTGTGGGTGATTATATTAAGTTAGTAACACAGGTGCATTACAGTCTCACCCCCCCCCCTGTGATAATGGGTAACTGAGTGGTACTGAGACTGTGGTTGTAACACTGACTAACCTGAGGACATGGTGGATGATATTATGGAAATGCAGGACAGCACCAACAGCACATGTGGTATGGTTGCTGGGCACACACCAGGTATCTTACCTGAATTTGTCATTGCAATTGTTGTGTTATGCAAAGTGGGGGTGGAGTGTACAGAACCACATATGGACCCTGCATGCTGCATCTGCCACAAGGATGTTCATGTAGATACTGATGATGGTGACAGCGCTGTGCTACAGCATAAATTTCCTTGTCTCGGTGAATACGCAACAGCTGCTAAATGTGTTCTTCAAGGGGACGATGATGTACATGGGGAACTTGTGTTAGGTGGGCTATGTGATCCACCTGTTTAGATCTACACTCTCACAGAAACTAATGCACAGTTATCACAGCTGATCATGGATGGCCAGGCTGCACTTAACTATTACAAGTATAGAAAATCAGCCCCCCACCAGCATGCTTTAATGATGCATTTGAAATAAATGGTTGCTTGAACAGACTTGTGAATGTTTATAATATATGGCTGGTAATAGTCATAAATGCATACAAAACAAAATGACAGTACACAGAAATACAGCCTGTAAAAGGAAAACATGAGTCATAGATAACTCTGCTAAACAACTTCTACCAAAAATGGGGTCCTGTTTGCACATATGGACTTTCCTGGTAGAATAATAAAACAAAAAATCCTTGGAGTGGCGATGGTGAGAAAACTATTTAAATTGAATGTTTTTGTTGTCAATTTTAATATTATATTATATTATACTGCATGCCAAAAATAGAGGTAACATTGCCTAAGGCATGAGCCATAGTACAGATAGGTATATTATAGGGTGTGTGGCTGTGAATATGGAATACATCGGTGTTAGAAGTTGTTAATTGGCTCAACAAAATAAATAAGTTACAGTCACCCAGACTGTTTTTGGCAATTCTGACATCTGGATAAGCTGTATTCTGATGTGGTAAATGTGAACTTCTTAATATGGCTTGATTACTTTTCTATAAATGTAATTTTACCTGTGTCACAAGTGGTAATCCAGTAAAGATGCTTAAAAATGTGTCTTCTGATGTGGATTCATCTGGCTAAGTAACAAATAAAAGTTTCTCCATCATGTCACCCCAATTTGATAACCAAATCTTTTCTATTACCATGGCTTTTCTTCTCACCAAGGTTAGATAATACGTGTTACATGTGCAATTTTATGTGTTTTTCCTGTAATTATTTTAGGAGTTATCAGGCTTGCCCTTTTAACAAATGGCTACAATCAATAGAATGTATTATTTCATATTTTTTCATTTCTCATAGCTTTTTTTATTCTGTGCATTTTGGGTCTCTATTGCTTTTCTATTAGCAAAATTGCCCCACTATTTACAAAATTGTATTTTTTCTGTCTCTTTACATTTTATTTAGAGTTAAGGCTATTGGTGCTACACATTCTACTTTACGTGACATTATGCAACTTTGTTACAGTCCTCTCCGTTCTCTCTTTTAACTATATGATGATTAAGTGCATTGATTCTTCCTAATGATCTTACAATAGGATAACTCAAAAAGGTTATTATGTTCTTTCCACTGCATGAAAAGTTATTCTTGTGGTTCTTACATTTACTTTTGTTACTGCTTCAAAACAACCTTTAGTTGAGCTGATACCTACCTCTGACATGTAAACATTCTGTGTATCACTTTTCACCAGGTTTGACTATATTTTTTAACTGTTTAAACATATCATTGTTTATTGCATGCACTTTTTGTAACTGTTATTGTTTTTTCAATCGTATACCAAGAGCAAACCAAAAGTAGTAAATAAAACTGGAAAAATATCATTTCTGAGAACTAACAGCTACCACCTCCCCACCTCATCTGCCCTCTGGATATATCAGTCTGACACCAGTTATTCAAATTTAGTAGCTTTATTGAGAGTATAATGCCACTGCTGTTAAAGATGTGGAGAATTAGGATAAATATCCAAAATAAGTATTTTTAATATTAGCCTCTAAATAATACTTGATCATAAGGAAAAAAATATATGGAGTTGTTAAAAACATTTTCTCCAAGAATCCAACTGTCATATGTGTTGGTTAATAAATTTATTAAGGAAAAAAAGACAGTTCTGCAGCCTTTATCTACAAAGGATTTAGTTCAGGACTTAACCACCACCTAAACGCTTGGCATCGCCTCATTCATTATTTAAGTTAGCCAATCGGGTCTATATCATATATTCGAAATTCAAAAATGTCGAACACTATATGTTCGAACTTGGAATTTTGAATATTGAAAACATTGAATGCTCAGAATAGTGAATTTTTTTCCAAGGGAAAAAATTTGCTGTTCCGAGAAACATACATCCAACACAAGCACACCAAAATAAATAAACCACACACACATACATTTAACAAAACCCAACCCGACATTAAACCACACATACATTACTAACTATCCACTTACCTTAACCCGCACCCTAACCCTAAGGTCCGTAACTATCACACACATACCCTACAAATCTATACACAAACAAACTAATTAATACACACACACATACAGTTAACAAAACACAACCCTACACTATACCATACATACATTACTAACTATCCACTTACCTTAACCCGCACCCTAACCCTAAGGTCCGTAACTCTCATACCACAATAGAGGAAATAGCGAAGCCATGGAACGGCCCACCAAAATCTTGCCCTAGGTAAGATTTCGATGTTCCAGGGCTTCGCTATTTTCACCATTCGATATTTTGGGTTCAATGTTTTCACATTCGGCATTGTACCTCTTCGGAATTTTGATATAGACCCAGCCAATCAGCTCATTTTTCTCCTCGATCCAAATTCAGTGACAGATTTTTTTTTTTTCTGTTTGGGATTAGCATGACAGTTAAGGTGTTCATCTCACAAACAAAAAGTACATGGTTTAATTCTTACATTTGAAAGGGAAATTGGCAAAGCTAAAAATTGGTCACAAGGGCAGCTAGTTTAGTACTTACATATAAATCTATCATCTTTCTCAGTTACTTTAGATACATGTTATACTGTAACCAGATCTGAATGGAATCTGGCATGTGTAAATGACATGAGAGCTCCTGATTCCGTTTTTTCACAAGATAGCATTAACATTTCTGAGGGCTTGACCCAATAATCACGAAGTCTAACCAAAGATTTCTTGATTGTGTGGAAAGAAACAAAACTTATTAAAGTTGCAGAGAATCCTGTAAACAAAACTCTGAAGTCTTGAAGCCAACCTATTCTTCTCATATTCCTTTACCCTGTGAAGAATCACATTATTAACTTGGCTTCCCTTTCAGTGAAATAGATCTGCCTCCATGTCTATTCAAGTTATGTATACAGTATGCACTCCTCAACAAAAGGTAGTTAAATGGTTCCTTGTTGCATATGGTAGACTCAAGCAGACACTGTCATTAATATATCAAGGTTAGAATTACAAAAAAAGTCTTTGGGCCAGACTCAATAAAGCCTACACTAAGTGTATACTAAGTCTACATGGTATGTTTTCAGGAACATTCATATCACATTTATTTGCACTTTCTAGTCACTCAGAAAGATTACACTAAATGTACATGTAGTCTACAGTTTGTGGTGACCTTTATGAATCCCTGTCAATATTTAAAGCTGCAAGAATATCTGTAAGAAAACTAAAATTAGGAGGAAGAAGGTGTGAGTTATGCCTGTGTTGTCTAATCACTCAGAAGGATGTACACTTAGTGCAGTTGTTATTGAATCCTGGGGCTAAATTTAAATAATATTATTTTGAGCAACTTCTGACATTTCAAAAAAAAGAGGGTAGTTCTTGGATTCCTATTGATTACAATAAATTACAAGTATACTTCTAGCCTAGAAATCCAAGTTTAGAACAGTGTGTCCTAATTTTTTTTGCCTTCCCTAAAGTTAAAAACAGTACATTGTCTTCTTAATGTTAAATATGCAATTTGTGATATCTTGGAGTTTGTGAGTAAATTAAAAGAATGTGTATGAAGAGTGTGAAAGTATAGGAGGAAGGCAACGCTGATGAGCCCCTTCTGTTCTGTTCCTTAATTGCTAGTCTTTTAGCACTGATAGAGAGGTAATAAGGAATGTGCTAAAATCCTGAAATGACATTTATTTTACAGTTTATTTAACAACTGTAGTGGATAATTTCTGTCAACTATACCAAAAATGTTATATGCATTGAACAAACATAATGCTAAGTTTTAATCAGTGCAGTACTAAATTATGAACATTGCTGCGGTTGCATTGTCGCCTCACAGTAAGACGTCCTGTTCGATTCTTAGCTAAAGCGTCTTCTATGGAGACATGCGTGAATGGGTGTACCTTCGTTTAAGGTTGTGCATCAGGGCTGGCAACTCGGTACGTAAAAATCTACTGCCAATCATTAGCGGACTGGAGTTCTGCTGTGGCGACCCCTAACCAGGAAAAGCCGAAAGATACAACAACATAAAAGCATTGCTTGATGAATAGAATGTACTGAGATAGTTTCTCTAATGGTATGAAGCAGACATGGTTGGGATGAGTCATTGTTGAAAGATGGGGAAGTAAATGAATGGTTGCTAACATTTTTACACAAATCTTACTGTCAACATTTAATAGGGAAATAGTGTGATCATTTTCCATTACAATTTGATTGTTGCTAGGTTTTAGAATGACAATGAGAATGACTTTAGACAGGGGAAAATGTGGATCCAAATAATTACCTTGAATTGAAATAAACTGAGTTAACTTTACAGGTTCATAACGTCATAGGTTGTTAGTAGGACTGGTCTGGTAGACCATATAAGCAGCCTAGGTTCATCAATACCCACTTCAAGCTACCTCTATCCATAAGTTACTGTAGAGAAAGAGCAGAATTGTATTTATAGTTCCCACCCAATTATCCAGGTTGTGCTCATACCTCTCAGCTGTACAGATTTTGGCAGAATGATTTTTGCCTAATATGTTTGGTCTGTTTTTCATAAAAATGTGGTTTTATGGCAAATTAGTGGCAAATCATTAAAAACTGAAGTTAGAAAATAATGACAGACATTTGAGTTTCAAACTTCATGCCCTTCAGAAAATTCATGCTGATGCAAAACCTGTTATTCTATCAACTTTGTAAGTTTGTAACAGCAATATTTAAGAGCTGTCCCTATTTTTGGGTCGTTGTCCCACTTTTATATATGGCTTTGTCCAGATTTCTTGCACTAAGAGGGTGAGAGGTATGGTTGTGCTTAAGATGGTGAAGAAGCTACTTTATTTAATGTGCAAGGGAAATATATTCTATAAAAGTGGAATCCCTTCTGTGAGATAGATATCTAGCCTCGAGGTTATGTATATGTTGCAGCTACGACTGATGTATTTAGTCTGAGTACTCAAGGTACTCAGTTTTGTGATTATAAAGGATTCCACTCAGGACAGCATCTTTGGAGCCTTATATGTAATTGCTTCTGAAAAGTCTGTATGAGATATAAAAAAATGGCAGAGTTGCGGGGTGTTCAGGATAGGAAATGGAACTCCAGCCTCTAATCTCCTTAGTAAAGAAACATTGGAGTCTTTTGACTTAGACCAAATCTTGAAAGATACATTTATAATAGAGCATTTAATTCAATAATGGCTCTGATAAGGGGTGAGTAGAGAGGTAAAATTTTAACCTTGCTCTTAAAAGTTATACCCTTGGAAAACACCTAGGTAAGGTCGAAGGATTTTCTAGCAACTACGGACACATGGTGGTCAAAGCAGTACTCATTGTAAATAATTGCCCAGGTCTCTAATAACTGTATCTGTCTTAAGGGAAATATTTGATATGAAAGCACCACTAGTGCATTTTCCACAGGCAACTGTGCAAATATTTTTGCATTTAGTATTAGACCATGATCTTGGCACTATCTATTTGTACATGTTAGCTCATCTTGAAGCATACTGGAGACATTGGGGGAGGTTAAGATATCATCAAGTGTGCAGTCATCAGCAAACCTGATTAAATAATGGTGTTTGACATCAGCTTTGATGTCCAATAAATAAATGCCAAATAGGAGTAGCTAAAGTACTGAGGCTTGTGGAACACTAATGCTAATGAGCTTCTTGGAAGCAGTATGTTCTTTGGATTTACTTGTTAAGTTCTTTTGAAAATGATCCACTTTCCTATTCATTGGGTACCACAGAAATTTACATTAAGTTTGGCTTTCATGTCTAAAATTCCAGAGGGTGACCATAGTATCCAAGGCCTTGACTAGGTCAAGGTAAGTAGTATGTACCAACTGCCAGCAGTCACTGTCTCAAATGCTCTCTTAAAAAAGTCTTCCAGGTTTGGAAGACAAGACCTACCCTTCACAATCCAGAAGTGGCTTAGGTCAATGGGCTGGCAACTACTAAGGTCTGGATGAATGAATTCAATAATACTGCACTCCCTTGTTTTGCAGGTAAGGCTTGTTAGATGCATGGGATTATAGCCTGCCAGATCAGCAGTAGCACCTTCTTTGTGGAAGGGGATGACCATAGCTGTTCTTCAGACCTCTAGTATGAAGCCAAATAAAAAGTTGAGATTTAATATTATGGAGTGGGCCAGTAAGTCAGTGCTTCAGATTAGCAAGAAGAGACCCTGGTTCTCTGGGGAACTAATGCTTTTGACGACAAAATGAGCCTCAAGTCCTTATTCATCTGGGGGGGGGGGGGGCAAAAGAGAATGTATTTATTTGTTTTCTATTTGTTGACCAGGTAGCTGGCCTATTGACCATTTTCAGTTTCAACCATGCACCCTTAGTGCTATAATAAATATATGATATATAAAGAAGAGTGTATAGTTCAGTGATGAAAACATTACTTCAGTCTCTAAAGAAATGCACCCTTATAAACTATAACCCAGTAATCATACTTAAAAGTGAATATATCCTGGTAGTGCAGTATATTTACACTTAAAGTTATTAACGTACTTTAACCATGAGAGATAATATACTCAGTACTATGATCATGGAATAAGCATTTATCTGATAAATGATGATTATACATGTTATGAAAAGTAAACAATATAAAGATGAGTAATTACCTAGAGCATAAGCACAGAGTATGAAATAAGTAGCACAACATTAATTTGTTTCTATCCTGCATCATGAAGCAGGTGAGTTCAGCTTCATTTCAGTAAATGTTGCATTAATGAGGATTTGTATTCCTACACAGTAAGGTTGTTTTTTGGTGGGGATGGGGAGGGTGGGCCAAAACTGCAGATCATAATCTGGAAAAAAAAAATATTTCTCCAATAATAGTTTTGAATTTTAGTTTGATTAAATAGATGGACTTGTCAGCATAATTTAAGATGATATGTCACTTTGGTAGTAATCTTATTTGTATGGAGGGGAATGTTGAGAGAAGGCCTAAGGTTAGCCCCAGGTATTTTTTGTGAGAACCAAATCTGTAAAGGCTGAGTAAAGATGGAGGTGTACATAGAGGAGAAAACTTGAATTACGTTATTCTACTAATATGCTGTCTAGGTCGTCATGGGCAGAACAGGTCATGTTATCATGTATCAGTTTCAAATATTGTTGCATTTTTTCTTGTTTCTGAAATAATTAAAGAAGGATTTGTGATTGCCTTTGACAGATTTGGTGATTTTCATTCTGCTTAGCATATTTGTTTTTGCTTTTAAGTTCTTTGCTTCACTTTTTCTTTCTTTTATTTTTCTGATTAACAGGTGCAGCTTTTTTTTAGATTGTTTCTAAATGAAGTGTTTTCCTCATGTTATGCAACTTATTTATGCTGAGTTTCCAGCAAGGACGTTTGTTTAAAAATTTGGAATTACATTTGATTTTGATTGGGACTGAGATGTCCATGCAGGTTTTAAGTTAATAGTAGAAATTCTCAGTTTGGCCAAGTTTCCTATTGGGTTTCTACTTGCTAAATGCATTGTAAATGTCCTCAGGTCATGATACATTTGAAGTAAATTGACCTTGGAGAAATCTCTGAATATGTTAGCAGTAGTAAGAGCTTTAGGCTATCTTATAATCATGAAAAGGACTGTGTGGTGGTCAGATTTAACCAGTGAGGGGGTAAGTTTGGGTTCAAACACAATGGGCCTATATTTATGATGACCAAATCCAATACGTTGGAAGCATTAATGGTGTGTGTGTGCGGGCATACAATCTTGTCTAAAAAGGTAGCATTGATAACATTTAGGAAATGTTGACCATACTTGTTAGTACTATCATCAATTAATTCTATTTGGTTTGATTTTCTGGAAATCAAGTTCATTTAGATGAGTTTGCTGAGTTACAGGTGTCATCAAGGATATTCCATAGTTAGCCAAGATGTTGGTGGTGAGGGTGTTTAATAAATAGATTATAAGCAGTAGAGAATGCCTTTTATATAAATACATGGGAAGGTCAATAGGAACAGAGTCTTAGTTAGATAAAAAAAGGAATAAATAGTTATACCACACTCCGTAGACTAGGGTGGTTTGGAACTAGAAAAGAAGTATATAACTGCACACAGATGCTGATATACTCATTTTCCCCCAAACTTCTAGGACTGAGAACTTGAGAGTAAATGTTTTCAAAGCAGTGAGAAAAAACTTTATTTTTATTCATAGGATCAATAATAACAAATCTCATTTAATGTATTCTATATAAGTAGATATTTCCTACCAGTAATTTCTACAAAAAATGTTCCATCCTGCACTGCATTTAGATATAAATGGTTTTTGAAGAAAAGGGTTGCAGAAGAATATAACTTGTTTAAAAGTGTATTAACTTTGAACTCAGCTTGATTTTTCAGTTTAGCATATTTAGCAACATTTACTTGTAATAGTTTTCAAAAACATTGGATTCTGCAACTGTGAATTCATGGTCTAACCTGAGCTTATGTTTTAGTTGCTGGAGAAAACCTGGTATAGATGCTTTAAATGCTGCCCACTTCATTGTAAAAGAGATGTCTGCATTACCATTATCTGTTCCATATCCTTGAATTTATATTCCATCTATTGACCATAGCTGTCAAATATTCTATTGTTGACCATGGTACTTCAATTGTAAGAAGGAGCAGAAATTATGAGAGAAATGATAATTACCATTTGATCTAATTAACCTGGAACAATTGCCATATGTACACAATTAACTAACAATGAATATGAAAGTGAAAGAGTTGTTGAGCTTTCTAGTTTTTATTCTTTAAGGCAAGATGCCAGAGACTTGCCAAAGTTAGATATTAATTTACAATAAATCTAGTAACTCATGAGCTTGGGAAAACAAAACATAAACTTCAAGTGCATCCTTTTAGAGAATTTTTTTGAGTCTGCTATTTGATGAACACATTAAAGTATTTTACTAAAATAAGAGAGCCTGGAAGAATGTTTGAATACAGTTGAATAACTCTGCAGGAAAGGAGGAATCAGTAGTGAAAGAAAAGACCTGCTACAGGTGCTTGCTTGCTGTTGGCTCAAACACAGTTCCTCACTGCCATTTGCTTGAACAGGCAAGTGCTCTAACTCCCATTGGCTCAGTCTTAACTGTTTAGCCCTCCTAACACTCAACCCTACGAAACTGTTTATTCTTGCCACATTGTCCATGGATAAGAATGGCTAACTTTGCTATAACAATAAAATTATAAAGCCACCAGATGACTGAAGAAAGGGGATATTTACAACTCTGGACAGTACAGAGGTATCGGCCTCCTGTGATACTGCATGAAAAGGAATACACAAAGCAGTAGAAAGTTAAATGTGAAATGAGCAATAAGAATTCAATCAAGATGCTTTACAACTGACCAAATGTTTACACTGAGACAGACAACGCCACAGAGAAGAACCTGCAGATTTATGATAATGATGATCATAAGTAATGTAACTTAGAAATGCAAAAATTACCCAATTTGAACACTTTGTATAAATGATCTACTAACAAGAATATATTAACAGACTTGATCAGTTCAATGTTGCATTTTAGATGCTTTCTCTTCCTGTCAGCCTTCATCTTCCACTAGTTACAAGTCCATGTATAACCCTGATACACTGGCCTTATGAGAGACAGGTAACAAAGGTGAGATGCAACTGGCGAAGCAATAATCCCAGCATCCCTGAAGATTTAGCTACTAACCAGATTGAAGGGAACTCATTTTCCATTGGTCTGAGAGTGGAGCTTCTAACTGCTATACTGTGCGTACTCACATTTAATGGAAGATCCTATTGATCCTCAGGCCAACAATCTAAAAAGCATGCCACTTCTGCCCATTTTTTGTATCTTCTATGAAACAGTGCATTTAGAAAATTTTCTACTGATCCTTAATCCTGTCACTTCCAGCCTGCTGTCTGTGTAGTTTTACAACATGCAGATAGCTCATGCATGGTTCCATATACAACCCAATATATGTTTACTGTGTAATGCACAGTTTAGTCAATGTGGATGGGGGTAAATGTCTTTACTTTCCCTGTTACATGTAGGAACACTTGTCTCCACTAATTGCTAGTCAAGCTATCATCTCATCCTAATGAAAAAAAAAAAAAAAACAAGTTGGAATAGTGCCATTACCAATGCATGTTAAGTGACTGTCAATACATGATGATTTGTGGTAGACTGAAAATGAAGCTTTCCAGTGCAGAAGCAAGGAAAATTGTTTTTTTTGTTTTGCTTTGTTTAAGGAATTAAACACAGTGTCAAATATTGGGATTTATGGTAAAAGTCTGTTGACTCACAGGAGATGTTTTAGAATGATGAGAAAAAGTGTAATGTAGGTAATGCAGAATATGTAGAATAATAAGCAATAAAGCTGCGGTGGTGCAGCAGTAGTGTTGTCGCCTCACAGCAAGAGGTTCTCCCGTTCCATTCTCAGCTAGAGCACCTTCTGTGTGGAGTCTGCATGTCCTCCCTGCGGTCAAGTGGCATTCAAAAGACATGCGTAGAATGGGCATGCCTTCATTGAAAGTTGGGCATCGAGCTGGCACCTCGGCACCATAAAAATCTACTGCCAATCATTAGCAGACTGGAGTTCTGCTGTGGCGAACCCTAACTAGGAAAAACCGAAAGAAGAAGAAGAACAATAGAAGACAGCAGGATTCGTTTGGGCAACAGTGTAATTAAAACAAAATGTAAAAATCGTGTATTACAGCCAGCGAATCAGTTCTGCAAAGTGTGGTGGAAATAAAATACAGACAATAATACCTCCTAAGGAAACAAAAAATACACCATTACTAAGAATGGTTGGCTGCTTTAACAACAATACATTATAATAAAGAAGGGAGATGAAACAGATTTGAAAACTCTTTGTTTTTAGTTATGGCAGCTACTGGGTTACAATCTCAGTAGCAAATGAAAGAGTAGATGCAGCAAAGAAAGATTCGTGGTGACAATATGAATGTAAGGGAAACAGTAATATCAATAGCTACTGCCCTTTAAAAATAGAAAATACATAGACACATAATAGCCATGAAAGTACTGCAACTTGGAATGAATTAGTATATAAATAAAAAGAAAATAATCAAAAGTATGCCAGTTTGAAATTAAATATTATATAAATAAAATGCAGAAAATCAAACAAAAGCAAAAGAAGAAAGGAAAATATTATTCTATATGCATACAATATCTGCTTGTGAATGAAGACATATATCCAGACAGTCTGAAGGAAATTGTCACTTTATTAATACTTGGCATAGGCCAGTAAGCCCAGTCTTCCTGTCTGTGCATTGGAGTTGGTATATAATAAGCTTATGCAGAAACAAGATTTAAAATAATAGTTATGTGGTTAATTTTCTGTGTTAGTTGTTAAAAAGAGGAAAGATATTAAAATCAAGGTGCATGATGAAAATATAATAACTCTGTGGAAATTGCACATTGCTCAGCCCCACTGGTGCTTATGTAAAAGCAACAATTTCCCGTGGCTGCAATTTAAACTTAAAACAGCCAAAATTTTTAATTTATTGCATTTTCTCTAAGATGAAGTGGTAAAGACTATGGACAACTGTTTTCAAAATCTTGCAGTCACATATAATTATATTAATTTGATGGGGCAGCTGGGTAGATTTAAAATGATAACTATACAAACCTAAAACAGTTACATCAAATATGTGCTTTCCCATGATACTGTACTTTACTCGTGTACATTTTATTTATCCTTTGTTGACCAGATTAGTCTCACTAGGCTAATAGCTTCTTTTCAGGGGAGACTCGACGTGGTATCCACACTATTAGGAGAAATTTAGACAGGACATCAGGGAACTTCCAATACTCTTTTGAACAGATGTCATGAGATCTTTTACTTCCACCTGAGCTACCACCATCTCAGGTAGATGTGTTCTCAGTTTAACATCTTATCCAAAGGATGGCACAATCAGATTACAGTAGCCCTCCTTATGCTGTACTGCAGTGTCTGCAATGCTTCTACCTGGTATGGAAATAGAACACACAGTCTTCGGCACGAAAGGCAAGTGTGCTTACCTGCTGCACCACTGACACAGTCACACTGCACCATGCGATATAACAGAAGTAAATAGGATATATTACTCTGCAGCTAAATTAATAACTGATAAAATGTTACCATAAGAACACAGGGGAGTGAGGGAAAGGAAGTGAAGAAATCGAATACCATCATGGAAGTACAGAATAGAGAAAACTATAAAGCACTTAAGACAAGAAGTGTCACTGTTAGAAGACTATAGAAGAGGGAACAGATCAACAAAAATAGTAAGAAAGATAGATGTGATAAAAGCAATGCACAGAATTAGAACAGACCAGGATCTATTATGCACTATCGCAAATAACAAACTAAAAATTTCTGCACTGGCAGAAAAACGTAGAATATACAAAGATAAATATAAAGGAAAAGTACAAAATAAGCAATTTATTGATGACCCAAAAAGGTTTTATAGAGAACTGGGAAACAAGGTAAAGAGATTTGAAAGACCACCAAAAAAAGAAGAAATAGATTCATTTTGGAGAAGCATCTATTAAGATCCTGTGGAACATAATAAAGATGCTAAATAGTTAGAAGAAGTAAAAGAAAGAATAAGAAATTTAAAGGTAAAGGATATGAAATGGGATGAAGTAACAGCCAGAGAGATTGAAACAAAGTTAAGAAAAGACTCTAATTGGAAACCCCCAGGCCTAGATGCAGTACTTGACTTTTGGTTAAAAGTATTAACATCTTTGCACGAAGATCTAGCTATGAGTAAGAACTATTTATATGCACACCCCAAACAGACACTAACCTGGTTAACAATAGGAAAAACAATGCTCTTACTTAAGCATGAAACTGCAAGCTACCCTAAAAATTATAGACCAATAAAGTGCCTTCTGATGACCTATAAACTATACATGGGAATTGATGCCAACAGAGTTTATAGTCATTTAGAAGAAAACTCAGTTATGGCAGCAGAACAAAAGGGCAATAAAAGAAAGTCATATGTAACAAAGGAACATTTGTTGTTAAATAAAGACATATTGGAGAACTGTAAAAAGGGGAGGAATCTAAGTATGGCATGGATTGACTACAAAAAAGCATTTGAGAATATCCCACATTCATTGATAAAAGAGTGCTTAAAAATGCATAAGATACACCCTACACTGATTGACTACATTACAGTGGCTATAAAACAGTGGCAGACCACTTTGCAATTAAGCCACGATAAAGGGCAAATTATTACTCAGGGGATAAAAATTCAAAGGGGGATATTCCAGGTTCACTCTCTGTCATTGTTGCTATTCTGCCTTGCCCTTAACCCATTCAGCTGTTTACTTAACAACTTAGACCGTGGTATAATTTGGCTTCTAGAAAACAACAAAGTGTAAAAATGTCTCATCTTCTCTTTGTTAATGATTTAAAACTGTATAGCTCATTAAATGAGGAACTGAAAACACAACTGCTGATTGTCAGAACTTTTTCAGACGATATAAGAATGTCATTCGGTCTTGATAAATGTGCAAAAGCAACCTTTAAAGCTGGAAAACTGCAGCACCAGGAAAACATCAGTTTGCAACAAGGATGTGGTATAAAGAACTTGAGCAAGAGGGAATGTATAAATATTTGGGAATTGATGAAGGATCAACAATAAAACATCACCAAATGCAAATAAAATTTAATAAGGAATACTTCAGAAGACTTAAATTAATCCTGAAAACAGCACTGACATCTAAGAACAAAATCCAAGCCATAAACCAATTTACTCTTCCTGTCCTAACTTACAGTTTTGGGGTGATTGACTGGGCCCAAAACATGTTGGATAGATTAGATAGGAAAACAAGATGGATACTTCATGCTCACCAAGTGATTTAGAAAAATCAGTGTATACTGTAGGAGGGATGGGCCTCCTTGAAATTGTATAAATCTGCAATCTTGGGACTCCATACATACCTGCAGACCTCACAAGACCCAAACATAGTGAAAGTTTTGGAACATGAGGAAAATAAATCTAAGATGACTTCTCTGCTTAATCTAGCAGAAGCATATCAGTGTCAAACAGGAATGGAAATCAAACCAGAAGTAGATACAAATCAGGCAGCAACTGAATGTACCAAAAAACAAAAGACAGAATATAAGGTGAAGGACCAGATGAGAAGGGAAGAAATGTGGAAAATGCATAAATATAATTGCAAGTATAGAAAACTTCTGGAAGAACCTCATGTTGATCAGGAACAAATGCAGGAATGGTTAAGGAGAGGCAAATTCAAACCAAGAGATGAAAGGTTAATATTGGCAGCCCAAGATACTGGGCTGTATACATGCTGGTTTAAAAAGTCCATTGAACATGTGGGAGAAACAGACAAATGTAGGTTCTGTAAAACAGAATTAGAAACAGTCTCGCACCTCGTTGCTGGTTGTGACATACTAATAGCAGAAGGACTGTATACTGAAAGGCATAATAATGTGGTAAGACTGTTGCACTGTGGATTGTGCAAACATTATGGTATTGAAGTGGCTGAAAAACACTGGAAACATGATCCACAAAGCATCATAGAAAAAAATGAAATTTATATCACATGGGATCACCTATTCCCAACAGTTCAAAAGATAGATTCTACAAAACCATATATAGTGGTCCATGAAAAGAAGTAGCATTGATCATTGAAATTTCCATACCCATTGACTACAGTGTGTTGCATACAGAGAGACACAAAGTCATAAAATATCAGGATCTGCAGGCAGAAACAAGAGCAATGTGGAAGAAAGATACCCAGACAGTTGCAATAGTAGTAGGAACAATGTGTCTTATAAAAAAGAATCTACAATTGTATTTAGATATGGTACCAATCCATGTAACCTCATATGAATTGCAGAAGGAGTCATTGCCGGTCACATTGAAGGTGTTACAAAGAACACTTGTGGCTGACATAAAAGATTGAAACAATACTAATTTCATGAACTTTAATAATACTTTGACTTAGGAATGGGGGCATGGTATTAGAAACCCAAAAGATTTGGAGAAATTAAAAAAAGACAGTGATGCTTCTACTTGCTGCTTCACAATGCTTGCAAGATGCAGTATTTGAGAGTATAGACATCCATTCCTTTCTACTTATTCTCACAGGTTGCTCTGTTAGAGATGTATTCTGATATACCTCATCAACTAGTGTCATTTCTTTCCATCTCTGCATCCCTATTATTCCTTTTAGATTTTCTGTGATTATGCCTTGTTCTTTGATTAATTCATATACTGTAATGAATCATCTGGTTGATGCCACCTCCCCTTTTCTGGGTTATGTAGAAGTACATCTCTAGGCTTGTTCAATTCTTAATTCTCCCAGCTACATTAGTACAGTAGTGTCTAAAAAGAAGTAGCTTCTTCCCACTGCCTCCAGAACTCATTAAAGTACAGAGGATTTATCCATTGTCATCATGTCATGTCCTAAACTGGAAACATCCATAGCTCTCAACCTCTGGGCATGAAAAATCTGGAAAAAAACAAAAATAACGGGGGGGCAAAGCTCCAAAAATAGGGACACATTTTAATTATTGCTCTAATAAACTTAGGAAGTTGGTAGAATAAAAAGGCGTGTGTCACCATACATTTTCTGAGGGCTATGAAGTCAGAAACTCAACTGCTTATTATTAGTGAATTCAATCCTCATTGATTTTCCACAAAAATCCAGAAAACCACAGATCCTACAAGGAATAGACCAACAATATGAGACAGAAATCTGGACTTTTTGCAAAAAGCTGGACAGTTGAGATTTATAGAAACAACAGTAACTGGATGGATTGTCTTTCTAACCACAGATTGCTCTTCTATTTGACTACTTTGATTGTGTTTCTTATCACCGTGAATAAATACTACTGATAATACTTTTTAGTAATAGCTTTCTTCTTACTTACAATGTGTCTTTTTGTTACTTTTCTTGTTACATTCATGCTGCTCATTGTAACTGTTGCTTTACTGGCTGGTTCTATCAGTCCTTACATTTCTCTGCCAGTAACTAAGTGACTGCACTTAATTTAACAAGTCAATTGCACAGTAACAATATTAACCATTTTATATGATAATTTGCCACTTTATTGAGGTAGCAGCAACATGATTTTCAGTGATACAACAAGATTGCTATCATTAGTACAAATTTTAGTTATGTGACCTTTTTAGCAATATTTAATAGAATGTGTCTGCAGCTGTCTTTGTTTCCAACATTTGATGTAGGTTTTGCAACAGGTCTATACCTCACATAGCATAACAGACTTCTACTGGGACTTGCAGTCTTTAGGGTCAGACTTCCATTTTTCTTAAAGGAACAGGTAAAGTTCTTCTGAATTTGTATCATTTTTCTTGTTATGTTGATCCTCTTGATCAAACCATAAATTAATGATATGGTTAAAGTTACATAATTGTGACCTTATCATTTTGTTATAAGAAAAGTTCCAGCTATGAAACCTTTGAGCTTGTGTGTCTGAGATCACACCATCTCCTGAAAGTAAAGCCGTTTTGACATTATCATAATTCTGGTACTCATTCTGCCATGTCCATAAAGAATCTTGGTGATTCTCCAGTTAACTAGCCCAATGTGATCCTAGCCTATTCAGAAAAGTCCCACTCCCACCCCCCTGGTGGGCATATCACTCAAAGATTGTAAGGTATGCCTTGAGGTTATCTTCCAGGTTAAGTAGGTTTTACACTTGCACTGTCTCTGGGGTAGACAGTGACTTATCTACCATGACCATCCCTTCAACTGTAGCCATTATAATTGATAGTTACTGCTCTACACTGGCCAGCCTGGCATGCAGATCCACACCCAGGGGAATAAAATTCCCAGCATACAACAAGACAATGGGCAGGATTCACGAAGGCTTGCACAGAGTGTAAGAGACGTGTAACACTCCATGCAAGCCTCGCGATCCAGGAACAGCCCGAAACTCCGTGTAAGAGACCAGCTAAAACGTCTCTTACACGGACTGGGCGTGGATATGCTAAATACCTCACTTGCAGCCAAAAGGTATGCAAATGAGGTATATTAGTGATCCACGAAGCAGAAACCAGCCCATGTAAGAGCTGTTTTAGCTGCAGAAATGTACTCAGTTGACAACTGAGTACGTTTCTGCAAAAATCACAATGGAGCCATGTCAGCTCCAAATAAAGGGTGCATATGTGTCAGGCAGCATGCCAATGGCCAAATATGTGGCCATTGGCAAGGTAACCTGATGCAAATATAAAAAAAATATAATCTTTTTTTTCGGCGATCGCCGATGTTTAAACGCAGCGCAGCCCCGCGCAAATGGGCTGCGCTGTATAAAACATAAAAATGAAGGTTATAAACCCACAAATGTGGGTTTTATGCAATACATGGAATGACAATGCAGGGACCAGCAGACCAAAAACAACATGGCCACCGTGTAGTGGTTGCTAAGGGGGGAAGCTGAGTCTAAGACATGTAACTAAGCATTAGTAGACAATCTGATGTAAATGAGGGTTAGGATACTGAATTCCACAGTCACATAGCAAATGAGCACAGTCTGAGTAGTGTAAGAGATACATAAAGGGGAGGAATAGATTAGGAGATAGGTGACATCACAAGGAGGAATGGTAGAAAGAAATGCAGTTCAGTGGAGGTCAGTGTAACATGACAGATGACAGACACAGATCAGGGAAAGAGGAGTGCCACAAGATAAGCATGGGAAAGTCAAGAAATGGAAGGTGTACACTGTTACTTACACCAAAGTGTCTTGCTGGGTGTGTATGCGCATGTGTGAGCACCATGAAGCGCGAGTAGGGCAGTGTGCGTGCGTGTAAAGCAGGCTGAGCATGTGGGAGCGTGTTGGTAGATTTGTAACACTGTTTGCGCTAGTGTGCACGCATTTTAACCCGAATAGGCAGATCCCGAACCGTGTAAGCATGTGTGCACGCATGTAAGCCACTGTGAGCGTGTTTCTGCTGGTATGCACGCTGCTCCCCCCTGAGGAAACAGAAAGGAAAAAGGAAGCAACACAATTAGTAGGAAGCTAGCAGGGAATACTGCTGGAGCTAGCAGGTGAAAACAATTAGAAGCAGGCAATTACACAGGCAGAATAGTAGCCCAGCCCAGCACTTAAAACTCTGCAAACAGCAGTGCAGGATGTTTCTCTCAAGAGACACTGCAAGACAGGAGTTAAGTTATCAGAAGTGAAAACTGAAAAAGCTGAACTCAGAGCAGAAATGCTAGGGGCTGCCATAGCTGTCATAATGAGACATAGGCGACTTGCTGAGGGTGGTGACAATGCAGATGGTGCCAGACAACCCACAGTGAGGAGACGGAGAAGAGTGTACAGGCCCAGGGTCACCTACCATGGGTTACATGAGCTGGAGATAGTAGAGCTATAGAGTGGACAGAGAGCTCCTGCAGCAAATAGTCGAGCTGTGCAGGCCACGCCTCACACACAGAACCAACAGAGGGGAACCCATCCCAGTGGAAACCAAGGTATGTGTTGGCCTAAGAATACTAGCAACAGGTACCTTCCAGAGACCAACTGGTGATATGATGGGGATATCACAGGCATCAGCTTCCAGGGTACTGCACCAGTTCCTGGATGCCATGTCAGCACATGTCGGTGATCATGTATATTTCCCCAATGCCCATGAGGTATTGGCCAGCAATATGCGTCTCTTCCAGCAAATAGCGGAATACACTGAGGTAGTGGGTGCAATTGACTGCACGCACATACGCATCAAAGCACCAACTGGTGAGTGGGGTAGGGCCTACATTAACTGCAAGGGCTTCCCCTCCATCAACTGCCAGGTCGTGTGTGATGCCCAGTGCATAATAATGAATGTGTGTGCTGGCTGCCCTGGGAGCTACCATGATTCCCACATCTGGCATTTGACGCAGCTGTACCAGACATTTTCCAATGGGGACATCCCACATGGACACCTAGTGGGGGATGCAGGTTATGCACTGGAGCCGTGGCTGATGACACCCATCAGAAACGCACACACACCTGAACAGGAACGCCATAATGAGGCACATGCACAAACACGTAATGTAATAGAGCGTGTGTTTGGGCTGCTCAAGTCATGGTTCCGGTGTCTGGACACATCTGGTGGAGCCTTGCAGTACTCACCAACTACATGTACCGAAATTGTCATGGTATGTGCTATGCTACATAATATGATCTTGCGAAAACAGCTGCAGCAGGACCAGCATAGGACTGGGCCAAACAGCCCCCCACCATTGCCAAGGCCATCACAGGCAGAGCGTGACTCGGAGGAGTCACAACCTGAGCCTACCCCAGTAGGCAGAAGGAGGCATACCCAGTATGCCCTGGCCTTGGCAAAGAGGCAATGCATAGCACATACACTGGCTCAGTAGGAACCCTGGGAATGATACCCCCTCTGACTCACTCAAATAATAACAGGGATGCCTAAAATGACATGACCTGCTCACAAACATGTACAGGAAGTGTAATATGTGCATCCGACAGAGGCAGCCCTGCAGCACCACCTGAGGCATGAATGCCATGTGTTAAGTAATGTAACACCATGTACTATATGCACACTTGAGGACCCTGAATAACATCCACCCTCACCAAGCATGAAGCCACAAAATGACGATGAGATGATCAATTGCAATAACTGGCTGAAGTAATGCAGTTAGTCAAAGGGGAGCCAATGTGTTTCAGCCTGGGAAGACATGCTGAGCATGACATGATGCACCACCTGCTAGGGGTGGCGTGCACCTATCAGTCCAGGCCCCATGGATACTGGCAAAGGCTGTCAGTACCCACAGCATGCCCTGAATAGGTAAGTCTCAAAACACAAACCCACCTTCATAGGTACCACAAGGGATAGGAACCTAGATGTAATGCTACCCAATGCCAGAAGTCTAAACAGCAAGATGCGTGCAGTGTAAATGCACACAGTATGGAGAATGTTGATATCAGTCTTGTAATAGAAAACTGGGTCAAGACTCACATCAGCACCCTAACACTACCAGGTTACACCTCATACTGTGCTGTACAGCCTCAGAACATGGAACAAGCTACAAAAGGAGGGTGACTAGCAATAAATGTCAAGGATAACCACACCCCCATGTTGGTACCACAACAAGAAGCAGCATGGATTAGCCATGGTCAAATACCAATGGCTAAAACCGCCTCAAAACTGCACCTGGCCTATGTTGGAATACATGAATATATGAAGCCCCCCAAACCACATTATATTGGTTGACTGAAAATACCCAGACATACACTGGGAGCATTATACTAGCACCAACACAGTAGGAGAAAAGTTCCCAGAATCCATAAACCAAAATGCCCAGGAACAACGTACCACTCCCACAAGAGGGGTAAGCATACTGGATGTGATAATCAGCAACATGCGTACTGGATGGCAAGATGAGAAGTGCATCCCTCACTGGTAAGACCAGATCATAGAGTAATCACACCGGATATACACATCCTGACCACAGTCCCTGGCCAGAAAACCACAGTGAAAAACATGTGTAAAGCATAAGTTGCACCCCTCCAAACTGATGTGGAATCCACGAAAGGCCCTGTGCAGGTGCAGAATATGGGACACACCGCAGAACATGTTATACAGGCATTCCATGAACACAGTCAGGAATGCTCGGATTATGCAATCACAAATAACAACAAGACACAATGCCATACACGCAGGCATCTGGCATGCTGGACTCCAGCCATTACCAAACCATGCAAGAGAATGAGGAAGCTACTACATGATAGAGCAAACATAAAAAGGGAAGTAATCACTGATCAGTAGTATGGCAATAAAATATGTCCACACATACAATCCACTAAGGCCAGCCACAACAAGTAGAATCTGTGAATCCAGAGGCAATGTGACACCTGCCCCAAGTACACAGACAACCCTCAACTCCCCCCAATAAATACAAATATATGTGAGAGATGCAACCATTTATCCAAACCAGAGGCTGAGCTCCCCCAACTCGGTACTGTCAAAACTAGTCAGGAGGAGAAGGTAACCACATACACCACGAACCCAGTCCCACATAGACCCATCACAACTGTAAACCAAACACATAAACACAGAAAAACATTCCCGGAGGCCCTAATTACAAACACACCACACCAACAGAGGCCTCCAAAGCAGACCCCAAGCAACCACAACCTCCAAACATAGCACATGCACACATAGTACACAAAGCTGGTGTGCCAAACAGTTACAGGCCAGAAGGAGAAACAACATGCCTGATACAGTTGTAATAGGTGTCTGTATAGGCAGACACATTGCTGTCCCACTCATCAGACTGAACAAGGGAAAGGGTACAGTAAGCTGCCTGTAGGGTGCCACAATATGCCACATAACACAAGTACGCAGGTCACCCCAAAGCAAGCAGAAATATGATGCACTCATTGTCCATGCTGGTGTGAATGACCTGAGATATACCTCCCTGGACTACATGAAAAGAGACATGGATGAGCTCTCCGAGTATGTACTCCAGGCCGGTATGACACTGGCCGTTTGCAGCATCCAACCCTCACCAAGAATGATGCCACAGTACAAACACAGAATGATCAGCTTTAACAGGTGGCACAGTTACAGCTGTCAGTCCAAGAGGGTCTAATGTCTGTCTGCTTGAGATGTCATGCATGACAAGCCATGCTGCTGTTCCAGGGATGGCTTGCACCTGTTACCCCTGGGCGTCTGGATACTGGATAAGGCCTTTGCCACCTCCATAGAGCCGTACGTAGGCAAGGCCAAAAAGACTAACCCACCACCCTAGAAAACATAAGTGGTAAGAAACATAAGGGTAATGCTGACCAATGCCAGATGTGTAAACTGCAATATGCATGCTCCTGAGGCACTTCCCAGTATGGAGAACATTGATGTCTGTGCAGTGACAGAAGCCTGCTGCAAGCCTACTGACAGCACACCAGCACTACCAGGTTATACCACATATCATGCGTTAAAGCCCCAACACCTAGACCAAAACATCAAAGGAGGGGGAGTATCCATATGCAGCACAGACACCCATACGGCCAGGTAACTGACAATGCACGAAGCAGCGGAGACCACCCATGTGCACGTAAGTGTAGTCAAAACTGCTGTACAGTCTGTAGCATGCGACAGACCACACTCTCACACACAGGAATCCCACCCAGACATCCTGAAGACACTGGACAGTATGAATGTCCCACCAAATACCAGACAAGGTACTCACAAATTACCACATAGGTGGTAAACCATTATGTATGCAAGGAGTAATCAGGGACCTAGGGACACAAGTCGACAGTAACCTGTCATGTGACACTCACAATGCCAATGTGACTAGGAAGACTGTCTATATTGGACACCGTATCATGAAAGGATTCACATCTACATCAAGAGAGGTCACTGTGCCCCTGTACTGTTCCCTTATCAGACCCATAATCTAGTACAATGACTCATATAGGATGTACCGTACCTGACACCTGCAGCAGTTAGGAAGACCTCAAAGGTACCTCACCAAGAGGATAAAGGGTGTCAAATATATGTCATATGCTGCCTGGCTGTAGACACCCCAGCTGAATGCAGTCACAGACTGCCTACACAGAGGCATTGTATGTCTGTTGTACAAGGCCATGTCCAACACAGGAGTAATGGACATGCTCCACTCCAGGAAATCAAAGCCATTGGAGCTGTGAGAGTGACAGATGTCAGCCTCAACACATAATGAAATAGGATGTGCTGGAGGGACAGATACATAACCCAGAGGCTCCCCACACCCAGGAACAGGATCCCAATCCATGTTAGGCAGAGCCCCTCACTGACACCCTGCAACAGGAATATTGCCAAGTGGATGGATGATCGTAAATGTACACTGGGGGTCTTCACTGTGTCACGTCCAGACAGAGGCACAGTAAAGAAAATCATAAATGGCCATAATAGTCACATAGCAAGGGGCGGCAAAAGACACACACACTCTAGCTAGGCTTACTAATGCCCTAGGGTGGATAGCCTAGTATGAACCTATGAACCTATGAAGATACAAATTGTACAGGACACTAAGGATAATCACAAGGCTTACTCAACTGATGGTAGGAACCATGTTGGGAATTCACAGATATGCTCCAAATCACACAGATATTACAAACAGCATACCAAACACACACACATATTGCCAACATACAACCTGACAGGTTCAGTGCAACCCCCCCCCCCCACCCCCAGAATGCAAAATATCTATCCCAGCAGACTGCTGTCCCCCTGACATTGCAGATGCTGAGGTAACAGCCATCATCTACAAAGCAAAACACACAGCAGCAAAGGTATGTGATGGTGTCCTGGGCTGAGGCCAACATGGACTCCAAGAATAATGGAATGCCAAATCACACTACTGCCCAATGTCAGCCTTACCACAGGATATGTACCCAAAGAGCAGTGTACAGCAACAGTGGTCCTTCACAACAAAGGTGTTGCCTGAATGGATACTGCAAACTATCACCCCAGGATCCTGACAAGCTTGGTCTGCACAGCTATGGAAAGGATCAGTATGTACCGCAGACATAAAGCTATCGTGGACCTACTGACACCGGACCCTACCCAGTGTGGCTGTCGTAAGTGCAGATCCTGCCCCTAAACATGTATGACCCATTTGAAACAGTCATTAAGGTCATTGATGAGGGCAATGTGGTCCACACAGCGTAGCTGGACCATGCATATGCTTCCAGACAATACCCTACGAGTTCAGTATGGATATGTTCACCAGCTTAAATATAAACTCCTATGTCAGTAGAGCAGTTGCAAACCAGACAAAGGACAGAACTGACATGGTCAGACATGCTGCATCCATGTCAGACTACAAAGCAGATATGAGTGGCATCCCACAAGGCTTGGTCCTGGGACCTCCCCCGTTCCGTATATATGTCCCATAGGTACATGCCAACATGGAAGGACTGTGACTGAACATGTATGCAGAGGAGTACAAACTGCCCACCATATCTGACCCCCAGCTGACACAAGCAACCCACAAAAGGGCCACATAGAAACAGACAACTGAAGCCATAGCCATGTCAGCAAGCTAATTGCAGAAATGTGTATAGACAACCACCGTGGATATACAGTAAGTGCCCAACAATTACCACACAGGTGTTAACCCATTACGTACCTAACATGTAATGAGAGACCTGGGGACACAAGGTGATAGATATCCTGCATTGGACAAACATGTGGCTGTAGTGTTCGCAGAAACATACCATATAACCACCCAGTCATGAAGGTTGTCAGATCTAGATAAGGGGAGGTCACTGTGGCTCTGCAGTCATCCTTCATCAGCGTCACAATTGACTACAATAGCCCCTGTGGGATATACCTCAGCAGACACCTCCATCAACTGTAAAGTCCACAACAGTACCCCACCAGGAGTAGCAAAGAGCATGAACAGATGCCATGTGTTGCCTGATTAAACAAACTGCAGCTCCACACACTGCCACACTGCCCACCCAGAGGCAAGCTGTGCCTGATGTATGAAGCCATGTCCAAGCTGGAATCAATGAACATGCTGCACCTTGTACAATCTGAATGGCAGTGAGCTATGCACATGAGAGACCTGAACCCCAGCACTGACATACATAGGACAAGCTGTACTGAATGATCCATAACACAGAAGCCAACCCCACTCTTGAGTAAACACCCAGTACAGGTTAACCAGAGAGTCACCTATCGACACCCCTCAAGAGGAATCCTGATGAGTGGATGGGAGATGGTAGGTTAACCCTGGGTATCACTGTTATGTCAGAGGTAGACAGAGGCACAGTATACTAACCATGACATATGTCATGGCAAACTCCAGTTACAATGTGTGTCGAAGGACAAACACACTCTGTGACTAGCATCAGAAATGGCCTAGGGAACATCGCTAGTGTTTGCCAATGTCCACCTATGTTGTGGAATACACTACCAATGTTGGACAAGCCTGGTGTAGGTAGTCCATATCTGAACATAATGCAACATGGTCATATGTGCACAACTGGCCCCTACACAGTCTGTTGTGCTCACTATGAAGATGTCAAGCAGTGATAGGACTAAAGCCCAGGATACTGTCCACCACAGTGAAAGTACTGAACCAGTACACTATACGGTACTACAGTGTTAGGTCATTATGAAAGGTTGTTGACAACTGTATGCAAAGTATCCCATGCAATCCCTGCAGGCACAGTATAATCCCTGTTGTGGCAGACATGAAGCAGTTGGCCAGTAAGTACACAACATGACACCCAACACACAACCATAAACGTGAGATATTGTTGAAGTTCACACACACCCAAATATGTGGTGGACTGCAGAGTTCAACATATGGAAAGCTCACACTGGGCATGCTCGCACACTTTGATAAATGAGGCATATGTCAGACAACATGCCATGGAAAGGCTGAACTGGGCATGCTCACACACTTAGGCCATATCTCTGTTTAGCAGTTGGCCACACATATCTGGTATTTGTGCGTGTCATTCCAGGAACCAACCACAACACAGCAATCTGCCCAGTGCACACAGTAAATGACTACAGAGACATAAGTGATATAGTGGATCGCCCTCATATTCAAACATCTTCCACAGATACACAAGTTGTTCATAGGAACAGGGAATGCTATGGCAATAAAGACCTGCAAACAGTCTAACAGCAACAAATATTGTGCATCTGACAATTAAACATATGGGTGTAGAGGTCAATACTAGGCTGTTTGCCCTAGGGAATGACAGCTTAGCCAGAGTGTGCTTGGCATCTGCATCCCCAGTACAGTAGGCTACTGTGCCACTGTAAAGTAGGTCACATAAGGCAACAAGTGAGGCTAGTGAGCTGTGCCTCTGTCAAGCAGGGGCACAGTGGAGATCCCAGGGTTTAAATGTGCTAAGCCACATCTATGTTGTTGGTGTGTGCTGGAAGAGGGTTGCGGAGGACCTCTAACAGTAAGTGGGTGTCAATAACAGACTGAGGGGAGCCCTATCTGCATTGTCTGGACAATTCCACTGTCAACACTGTGTTGTGATGATTATGTGGGATTGAAGTGTCGTGCCGGTACTGTTCACAGATGTCCTCCTTCTGTGGGCTACAGCTCTGTAATGTATTAGCTCACTCTGTCTGTTTGACGGCTCATATATGGCTGGTGTACACCTGACAGGTGTCTTGTTGTGGAGCAGTCATGGGTATATGTGGGATAGCATGATCAATGCAAACCTTACACATGCTCATAGAATGCAATTGTCAAGGATTATGCAGAGTGGCCAGTATAGTCCCCCAGCATGGGTCCTTTGAAGTCGTCCACCCCAGTCTTCACAAGTGTAGAGTCTGCTTGTGCTAAGTACAGTTTGTTTGCAGTGACAACCTTGCCTGGGGGTGGGGATGAGATATGGTTGTCCAGGGAAAGGTGGGTATGGTCAGATATCAACAATGGTGGTCTACCTCTGGTGTGGAACAGTGAGCACCCATGTTGCAGATGGACAGGTGCAATATGTATTCCCCCATGTGGCTGTGGTGAGTGGTTCTGCCATAGCACATGGACCCACAAATTGTAGTGGCTGTAGGGTAAAGTTGTAGAGGCCTGAGTAGTTCCCACACACAATATGCCTTTACCTGATGTTAACAACTGGAATGGTGTATGTGAACACCTGCACATCCCGGCACTGTTCCCAGGGAAGCAAAGTGTGTGCCCTGGATGTGGGAGTGGTGTTCTGGACTGGTTGTGTTGTGTGTTACAGGTCCTGTGGTCACAAAGCATGGTATAGAACATAACCTGCCAGTGCGATGTGCATATCTGACCCTGAAGTAGGTGGCTGCATATGCATATATATGCTATCCCCCACCTGAGAGGTAGTACTAGATGTACATACCTCTGTAGAAATAAAGATGTCAGCACCCTATAAATACTGCAGGTGCAGAACAGATGCCCAGTAATTCGGATAGTGCGCTCTGCTAATGCGTCTCTCTCAAGTGCCATAATATAGTTAGGTAGGGGTTTGAACCATGCAAATGCTCAGTGTGCATGTGTGTGTGGGGGGGGAGCGGGGTTGATGTGTGTGCAAGTCTGTGTGAGGGAAGTGTCCCTTTTGGCAACTGGGAAAACACTCTACAGGATGCACATTCCCCTTTCTAAGCACTGATGATGTCAGCACCCTATAAGTACAGCAGGAGAAGGGAAACCTCCCAGTAATGCGAATAGTGCGCTCATGCGTCTGTCACAAGTGTCATAACATAGTTAGGTAGGGGTTTGAATCCTGCAACTGCCCAGTGTGTGTGGAGGGGGGTTAGTGTGTGTGCAAGTCTGTGTGAGGGAAATGTCCCTTTTGGCAACTGAGAAAACACTCTACAGGATGCACATTCCCCTATCTAAGCACTGATGATGTCAGCACCCAATAAGTACAGCAGGAGAAGGAAAACCTCCCAGTTATGCGAATAGCACGCTCTGCTAATGCGTCTGTCACGAGTGTCATAGCATAGTTAAATAGGGGTTTGAATCCTGCAACTGCCCAGTGTGTGTGGAGGGGGGGTTAGTGTGTATGCTAGTTTGTGTGAGGGAAATGTCCCTTTTGGCAACTGGGAAAACACTCTACAGGATGCACATTCCCCTATCTAAGCACTGATGATGTCAGCACCCTATAAGTACAGCAGGAGAAGGGAATCCTCCCACTAATTCGAATAACACACTCTGCTAATGCTTCTCTCTCAAGTGTCATGACATAGTTAGGTAGGAGTTTGAAACCTGCAAGTGTGTGTGTTTGGATGTGGGAAGTTTGGTGTGTGCAATTCTGTATGAAAGACATGTGCCTTTTTGGCAATCAGGAGATCACACTACATGATGCACATTACCCTTTCCAAACACTGATGATGTCAGCACCCTATGAGTACAGCTGGAGAACTGACACCTCCCAGTAATCCGAATAGCGCACTCTGCTAATGCGTCTTTCTCATGTGTCATAACATAGTTAGGTAGGAGTTTGAAACCTGCAAGTGTGTGTGTTTGGATGTGGGGAGTTTGTGTGTGTGCAATTCTGTATGAAAAACATGTGCTTTTTGGCAATCATGAGATCACACTACATGATGCACATTACCCTTTCCGAACACTGATGATGTCAGCACCCTATAAGTACAGCCGGAGAAGAGGAACCTTCTAGTAATCCGAATAGTGCGCTTCGCTAATGCGTCTCTCTCACGTGTCGTGACATAGTTAGGTAGGGGTATGAATCCTGCAAGTGTGTGTGTGTGTGTGTGTGTAAGGGGGGGTAGTAAGGTGTGTGTAATTGCAAGTGTGAGAGAACAGATCCTTTTGGCAAATACTACAATACACCAGATGCTGCATATTCCCTCAGTAAACACAGGGGATGTCACCACACTATCAGTACAGCCAAACAGGGCTACTTGGCCAGTAATGCCAATAGTGCACTCCGCTACTGGGTCTATTACCATTGCCAGAGCACAGATAGGTATGTTTTGGAAACCCACAACTGCCACATGTGGTTGTGTCACACAATATGACCTTGTGTGGGTTGTTGTGCATAACAATGCATGCCATTGCCTAAACCAGCAATGGCAATGCACACATGATGTATGTGTGTGACA
Source organism: Protopterus annectens (assembly GCF_019279795.1). Taxonomy (NCBI): domain Eukaryota; kingdom Metazoa; phylum Chordata; order Ceratodontiformes; family Protopteridae; genus Protopterus; species Protopterus annectens. Next base: position 283,683,260 of record NC_056727.1, on the reverse strand, counting down.
CATACACATAAATACCTGTGACCTGCAGTAGTTACCATGTCTGACACATGCCTCAAGTGGATAAATGGCATTCGCAATGCATAACAATATGACTGTGTCTTACTGTGCAGGGGCCGCACGTGGTATGTGTCTATACAGTGTGGGTTGTATATGGTATAATACCTACAGCAGGGGATACACATCTGGTCTGGGCCATATAGTCTACATGTAGTTGATGAACAGGTGCTGCATGTTCCCACCTGTTGTGGGAGTGGTAACATGTTATTCCACTGCAATTCAGTGACTACATGCTGGGAACCTTTCAGCTAGTGTGTTGTAGCTACAGTAATGCTCACGCACAATGTTTGGCTGGATGCAGTCCAGCCATATAAAGACATTTCTTGAAACTGTCATATTGCCAGTGTTGTTAGGGAGGATAGATGGGTTTCCTGTGTATGGGAGGGTTGTGTGTGCCAGGCTATGAACCAGAAGGTAGACCAACACATTGTTAGCTGCTCATGGATAGGCCCTGATGCTTTGTGCTGTGCCAACAACCTGGAGGTGTGTGTATCTGTGGTGCCTTGGGATACCACCCCCCTGTCCATGTGTGTTACATGTGTAGGGGACGACAGGCATGGTATGAGGTATAACCTGGCAGTGATGGGTTGCACCTGTGAGCCATGAATCAGGAATCTGGTAATGCACAGACATTGCAGTTCAATGTGCTGAGGACAGTGTCCAGTGCATGCATCTTGCGGTGTACACTGCTGGTGTTGTGTAGCATCACTGTTAGTGTCCTATCCTGTGTGATACCCGCGAAGGTGGCTATGTAATCCATGTCCTGCAGCAGAAGGCACTATGTGTGTATCAAGGGGCTTCGCCAATATACAATGGCCCATGGGTGTCACGTGCAAGCTGCCCCTCGCAAATCATTGTGGCTTCCCTAGCATGTAAGCACACGTTGACAGCCAGTGGATACCCTATGAATGACATTGGAGATTGAGCACAATGTAGACATAGAACACCCTTCCTACATATTGTGGTAGCATACCTGGTGAGGGTATGATGGCAACCAAGATCAGGCTCATACTGGCCCATGCCACATGCTGAGAGATCCCTTCTATGTTCCCTATCATGTAGTCCAGGGAAGTATGTCTCAGGTCATCCATAGTGGCGTGGTCAATGACTGAGTCATATGTGTCCATGCCTCTGACTGACTTGTATGCATGTGTTTTGTCGTGGACCATAGTGCCCCACAGGCATATCACTGTGACCTTCACCATGTACAGCCTGTTGAGTGGGACCCCACTGCAGCGGCCAAGAGAGGTACCTGACACATCTGTAGCAGGTGTGTTGTGTAGCCCTACAGGCTGTGAGTGTGTGGAACACGGGATGTGTGTGCCATGTGTGGCATGTGCTCTGTTCCGACATAATGTATGCCTGTGTGCCAGCTGCGGAGGTGTGTGATGCTCAGGCAGGATGCTATTCTGAGTCTGCAAGTATGCCCCAGTGTGTTCAGATTGCTGTCTGTGTGGGTCTATGTCAGACTGGTATTGTAGTCACTGTAGTATGTCATGCCACCTGACAGGGTATGGCAGTACTGGGTTCAGAGTGTTCAGTCCCCAGATTGGCTATGTGGTGGCATCCCACACATGTGTTGTACGTTCCTGGCCAGGGGTGAGGGTTGACTGCATACATGTGGCAGCTATGACATTGCCACATGACTCACATAAACCACAACTGGACCATAGAGGTGATTCACAGGTTACCTTTGCACATGCTACCATAGTAGTGTGATTGCCATGGTGATTACCAACACATAGGGCCAAGGGGGAACAACATACTGAAGGTGTGTATGTGTGGGTGTACTGCTACTGATTTCATAGCACTGGCATATATGACTGCACATGTGGGTAAATGCCAGGTAAGTCATGTGCAATGTGTCACAGGCAACGTACATGCGAACAGGACAGACAGTGACGTTCTGCCATGTGGAAACTTGACATACATATAGTACGCTATGCAGATGTCACTAGGAGTCCACAGAAGCACTGTAACTCTGCATTGCAGGTGGAAGCAGTGTTCCAGGGAACCCCAAGGGAACATGCATGCAAACAAAGCTACAGTAAGCAGGGCTGGAAGTAGTCCATTGTACAACAAAGAAGGGGTAACACTAACAGTAGGTAACAGTGCAAATATGTAGGCACTATCAACATGTACCCAGGAATGCACAGCTCAGATGTCCATGGTAGAACTGATATTACGTCACAGTTAATTGTGATTTGTATTACATTGGTACTGCACACATATCAACATGCGCAAACATCCACATTGCATAGTCGTTGTGGGCAACTTGCCACCATTACTGTACATGTCCATCATTGCGTATCACTACTTGCATTAGCTTCCCCCCTGTACTACCTATGTATGTGGCTATCTGTTGACATCCTTACCACCGGTATGCAATAATGTGCAGCTGTTACACTATGGTACTTACTATGGGTGTAGATAACAATTCAGGACAGTCATACGGTTACTGCATCAGGCATGCTGGAATATACACAGTCATATCAGCACACTGTACTGTTACCAACATGATACTACTAATACACTTCTATGTAGTCACCCTGTGCATCAGCAACGTGTTTACCTGTTCCTGCACTGATGTTGGAGATTGCAGGAGGTGGCACAGTTTCATCATATGCACAGGGTGTGAATTAGGTATGCCTGAGTCTGCCACTGATACCACCAATTGACATGTGTGTGTATGTGTGTTGGTGAGGGACAGCAGTACAGGGTGGGTCACTGTTGGTGCAGTGTGTGCGTGTATGTGGTAGCCCTAGGTGTTAACAATTCACATGTGTATATGCACGCACACAGTTCCACCTCATGGCTGCCATATACAGGAGTTTGTGGACAGCCACAGACTGCACCTTGCAGGTCATACAGATCAGTGTCTGTGGGCACGGACATGGTACCTGCGCCTGGCAGGGGTGCTACGGACCGTATCCGGTACTAAGCCAGACTGGGTACTGTCATCAGAAGCGGGAGTGTGTTGACTGGACACAGGTCCCTGTTGGGAGTGTCCAGAGCCACGTGCACGTGGTCTCCTGGGGCGTTCTGATGACAGCACAGACCCAGCATTGCTGGGGCTGCTGCTGGCACTATGGGGGCGTCCACGGGCCTGTTGTCATCTGTGCTGATTGGCAGCTGCTGCTGTTGCTGGCATACGGCCATGTCGACGCCGCAACCGTCCACCATTGCCCTGGCTCATGGACATGTGGTTGTGGAACTACTGTAATATGTCCCCACAACGTCTGTCTATGACATCGGTGAAATTACGGATAGCATCCGCGATGTCACGCATAATGTCAGTCATGGCTGTGCGACATGCTCTCAGCTCCCTCTGGTGTACCTTTCCATACGCGACTGTGCCTGCATGACAGCCCGAAACATAGCTGAGGTTGACAGACCTCTTTGGGCACGTCTGCCAGAGGCAGTATGCCCACGGATGCTCCCACGAGAACCCATGGGCAACTGTCTGTGTGGTACCATCGCAGGACCCTGCCCATGGCTGCTGTGTGGGGAAGCATGTGCCACAGATACCACATTACCCTGGTCAATGCCCACTGTATCCTGTCCATCACCTAGGGACAATGGTGACATAGGATGTACTGGCAGGATGACTGTGCGCAATGATGGGGTTGACAGCTGTGTACTGTCAAGTGGCTGACCAATGACGGACCCTGACACACCTTCCTGTGCCATTACACAGATATCATGATTATCAATACCTGTGGCACCAGATTCAGGTTCCCTGCTGCAGGACACCAGAGCAGCACTAGAACCTGTGGGAGGAAGACAGGAAACACAGTTTACAATGTCTACACAATGTTACCAGTGATGCACTTATGGACACATGCACACATGCACACATGGACACATGCACACATGGACACAGGCACACATGCTTACATGCACACATGCACATGTGCACACGTGGACAAAGGCACACATGCACACATGCACACATGGACACGTGCACACGTGGTCACGTGGACACATGGACACATGCACACATGCACACATGCACAAGTGGACACAGGCACACATGCACACATGCACACATGCACACATGCACACGTGGACACAGGCACACATGCACACATGGACACAGGCACACATGCACACATGCACACGTGGACACAGGCACACATGCACACATGCACACCCCGCAGTATACACACAGAGCACTACTGAGTTACACTAGTATTACTAGCACTGTCAGGACTATTATAGGTATTGTTAAAACACACTCACCAGCATGGATGGGCTGCCTTGCTGTAACACCGGAGGGACCTGCAGAAATGAGGAGATTAATGTCAGTGGGCACAACTGTGCCATTTTTACTGCATATGATACAGTGCAGTAGTACACCAGCTGCCTTTCACACGTCAGCTGCTGATATTGGCAATATCACACCTGCACAATTACATACTATGTTGACAGCTACATACCACGGACACACTTTACACATGCATAAACTAACAGTGTACAGAACAGTCAAGTGTACATATGGCATATTACCTGCATGCTCCATGTCGTGTTGCTGTGTGGATCCAGCCTCCATCATGATGCAGGTGTGTTGCTGTTGATGTTCCGGGGGTGAAGCCACAACACTTAGGAGTAGCCCCTCCAGTCTGGTGAGGGGGGGATGTGTGGCCACCCCACCTCCTATGGCGACCTGTTGCCTGTGGATATCCAACGCATGCTGATGGACATTTCTGATTAAATCACTGCAGTGATGTCATACCTGCTCATATGTCCTATTATGCGTGCCATTGTCATTTACCCTACGGACAAGGTCTTGCCACAGTGCAGCCCTCTCCTGCTGATTCTGGCTGGTGCGGGAAACAGTATGTCATAATCCCGCACCAGGCTCTGGTGTATCTCCTCATCTTCTGCTGCAGAGTAGGCAGGGTTACGCTGATGCGCCATGTCCCTGGAAGAGAACACAAACAGGATATCAGCAGACTATGTCAGCAATATATGGCACACATACTATACATGATACTCAACTGTAGTGATATACTAATACTCCCATATGTAGCATGTGTGTGTCTCTTGGTGGATACACAAGTACATGGCCAGATATCAGTGCTCAGCCAACACCTGTGCAACAATACCTGCCACATTCCATACAACATAGTAGCATGCCCCATCGGTCAGCACACTGCGATGGGTCCAATGCACAACCTCACTCTGGGGGTTCATACCAAGGTACTGTATGTGGAACGCCATCCACTAGTGTGATCTGGACACAAGTTACTCGGCCTCGATATACATATCTCACCACCACCACCACCAGCACAGTAGACTACTTTGATATGTATGTGATTAGACAGTTATTCACTTGTTAGGACTGACATGGTATCCATGCAGCCCACTGGGCCAGTGGAAGGCACAACCCACACTGCTGACCCCTTTGTGAATGCTTCCCATGGACATCCCAAAGAATGCATGGAACATGCACACACATTTCTAACCCAGACCCTATGCACACAAGTTATGCATCCTGTCTGGTGGACCCCAGCCAAAGGCATATTGTATAACGATAGAAGGAGGCTACTGCAGGACAGAGCAGATTCACATTAAGGGAAGGCATCTGTGGTCAGCAGTGGTAATAAGCTACGGTCTCTCATAACAACATCCACGGCCTACTCTGGGAGGGAAATGGCCACAAATACTATAGATAACCACAAGGCCTTCTTCAGTTATGTTACACATATAGACCAAACGCCTCAGATATGTTCTGAGTTACTACACACCTACTTAACATTCACCGAACACACAGATATTGGCAACATTCTTGCAGACAGGTTCGGTGCACGTATCCCCCCTCCTTCTCCCCCACACTTAGAAATACTTATCACAGCTGAATGTAACCTCCCTATCATATCACATGTCCAGGTGAGGGCCGCCCTCAGCAAAGCAGAACACACAGCATCAATGTGACCTGATGGTATCCCTGGATGTGTGCTACGTGAACTCCAAGAGGACATACAACCGCATATAAGACTGATATTTAACCTTGGCCGTACTACGGGATATGTACCTGAACACTGGCATACAGCAACAGTGGTTCCACTCCACTAAGGAGGCACCTCTACTGACCCTGGGAACTACCGCACCATAAGCTTAACCAGCCTGGTCTGCAAAGCTATGGAATGATTCAGTATGGGACACCTATACAGCGATATTGGGTACCTGCAGACACTTGTTTCCAGCCAGTTTGCCTTTGTGATGGGCTGATCCTGCCTTTTGAACCTGGTTGACCTTTCAAAACAGTCACTACAGCCATTGATGAGGGCAACGCAATCCATACAGCCTACCTGGACTTGCCTAAGGCCTTCAACACAGTACTCCACTCAGGCATCATAGACAAGCTCATTAGCTTACATGTTACTACATATGTCACATGATGGGTTGCACACTGGTTGACATACAGAATCCATAATATCGATATTGCAGGAGCCATGTCAGACTCAATGCCAGTCACATGTGGTATCCCACAGGCCTCTGTCCTAGGACCCCTCTTGTTTGGCATTTATTTCTCAGATGTAAAAGCAAACATGTGCGGGTTGTGGATGATAAAGTTCCCAGATGACTGCAAACTAAGCGCCATAGTCGTTACACCAGCTGACACACACATCCTACAGACAGGCCTCACTGAAATGGAAAACTGGTGCCAGGATCATGGCCTAACACTGAATGACATGTAATGTATAGTCATCCCCTTTGGGTGGAACTACGTGCACACAACATATCACATGGACATACCTATAGATACAGACCTATGACACATATAGAGGATTCACAGTATGTAGACTATTAACTTGTTACTTTACATTACCTGTGTTTGTCACAGCTGGTTGCGTTACCGCTACTACAGCTTCCTGCTGCTGCTGGCACATCTTGGTATTGACACTGCTGACAGCTTCAACTTAGTTTGTGTACCGTGTGTTGTTGTTTGTGTTCTTATTTATTTATTTTTTTTTCTTTCTCTCACTCTCTCTCTCTCTCTGTCTGCCTCCAGACAGTGCAATGAAAGTATTGCATGTGTGGAGTGTGAGTACAGGATGCTTTTGTAGGTATCTGCATAAGTCCATGTGATGGCCTCTGCACCAATTGTATGCCAGCATTTGCTAATTGCATGCAGCCAGTTGTGGTACTGATTGCAGTTCTCACTGTGATTTCAGGACAGTGCTATAAAAGGGTATGTGAGATAGGCATTGCCCTTTCAGATTGTAACGGCGGGGACCATTCTGGTATGCTGTGGACACTGTTCTGTGAGTGTAAAGGTTAGTATCTCTCTCATGATTCAGGCTGTGTTGTAGATTCACATTTCTCCATTCCTCTCTCCTGTTTCCTGTAGTAAGTGTGTATGCACACTGACACCTACAACTATATATATATATATATATATATGTAAATATACATACATTTATATATGTACATTAACTGACATTATTACCTGCTAGCTACCAACTAGCATGGCTGTTTCTGTTCACACACTACTATTATGGAAATCCACTAGTTTTGACAATAAGTATAAATGACATGCTTTGTGTACTACACATCCTATATTCCCTTTACATTCATTTCTACTATTACATGATATATTTATTTTAGCACAATGTTCTTGTATAACAGTCATGGCTTAGTGGTAGGTCATGCAGACTACTGTTTCCAAGGTCCTGCGTTCGTGACTGACAGTTGGATTTTATTTTGCTTTTGAACTGACTACAGGACCTGTCAATCAGAGTGACTAAGGCACTTTTAAGCAGTTGTAACCGGGTTAGCGCTGGTTTGCGTGGAGCTCCTGCATGCGCACTGGCATTCAGCTCCGCGCACACCCACTTACAACCGCTTAACGGTGCTTACTCTGGCGCACACCCGCGCTATTTTCTTTGAAAGAAATGAAAATGGGGAGACAGGAAAGTGGTAAAAAAGGGGTCACAAAGAGGGTAAGACAGTAGGGAAACAAGCTTGGGTTTTGCAGGAGGGATGTAGGTAAGGCCCATAGCTGCCCATTTCTTCATCAGCAACAGCTGTGCATATGTTTGTAATTTGGTGTGACATTTGAAACCTTCCACCCCTGAGAGAGGTGTCAGGACAACAATAATACTTGTTGTACAGCCAGTTGTAATTGATAGTTTCCATGTCCAGCAGACATGTGTGCGGAATGGGCAGCTATGTATGGGGCATAATTTTTTTGTGGGTACAGAGTGCCCTTTTTTTTTTTTTTTTTTTTTTCAGGTGAGAGTGGTATGTCAGGTAAAGGAAGTCGGTATAGCTGGGGAGGTAGGTTGGGTAGGTCAACAGACAAGACAAACAAGATGCATACAGGGGTGGTTTATGACACATGTGGAGGGGTTACACAATTGACAGGGACACGGATGTTTGGATATCCAGAGCCCATGAGCCCACAGATGGCAACAGTGGAACTGATATCCCCACCCATGGGCAGTTGCCACTGTTCCTTCACTGCCCAGGACGGGGCTGTGCTGGGGGCTGTGTAGGCTGGGCAACAGGCATGCCCATAAGTTGTGCCACCTGTGCCTCAAGCTGGCATAGGGGCCCAAGAACAGAGTCCCAGATCTCCCTACGCACCACAGTCCGGACGCTACGGAGGGTGAGTGGTGGTTCTCCTCCAGCCACACTTGCAGAGGTGGGACGGGCCCCATCCCCTGCAGCGCTTCCACCCGCAGGTGGCACAGGGCCACTGGAGGAGGGTCCAGACTGGGCACTAGTGCCAGGTGCACTCGCCAGCTGAGATGGAAGAGGTGGGTCCGCTGGAACCCGCCTTCCCTGTCGTCCTATGTTTTGCATTATGTCATGACAGTTTGGGTTAGTAACATACAATACCATTCACAATTAGTTGTAACAGCATGCATTAGTATTCCCATTAACCAAACACCCAGATATTCACACCATTGAACAGCGAGCATAACACATGCATAATTTGAACAGCAATACACAGTCCAACAACATGCAGGGTTGATTGATGGCAACAGGCCATCAGGTTTTTATGTATGAACAGGGCAGATGCATCAACGTACATGCAAATATTTATGACCCAACAGGACAAATGTCCAGGGGTGTTAATTGTGATTGCACATACCAATTTCACGTGGAATGGATTATATGTGGTTATAGGGTGGGGTGAAGAAAAAATTATTATTACCTTCGAATACCAATACATATACTGTACATTTCTAATAGCTGCAGATATATACACACTACTGTTCTAACTACAGTTTCCTATATGATAACTACTTCAATTTGGTGATAGGACTGTTACTGCTACATTAATATACATTTTATTGTTATTCATACATGTTCATATCTGGCTTTGTTCAGCTACATCATCCTGCTACATTTGCTTTATATAGCTATAGACAACTGTGTATGTTTGGTATTTCAGACAATCATACTATCTGCATATTGCAGACTGAGAGCAACATATCCAGATTTTGGGATACACATTCCAGCTGCAGCAACACTTTGAACACATTTCACAGTTTGGTTCTGCTTGTCACATTCATTTCATTCCGTACTGACTGCAGTATACTTTATTCAGGGGTTATTACTACTTTATTGGTGGATTCATAACTCTTTCTCACACTCTCTCACTTGTTTTCATTTTACTATTCAGGATGGTACTTACTTCTAGGCTTTATTGACATGTTTTACCTGTAGTTATTACAATCCTTTCCAGCAGTCTCACTTCTGTCATGTTTCAGTATTTCAACAGGGATATATTTCACACGTGATTTGCTCATCTTTTGCAGCTGTACTTTTCAGCCTGCTGCAGGTTGTGTACTATTATATTACAGGTGGGGCATCTTTATTTCAGACTTTATTTCAGACATTTTCACTTTTCTGTTTGGATTACAGACTGCAACACACTTTTGTAATCAAGCAATACTTGCAAACACTCTTACTTGCACATTTTATTACTTAGTGACTACACTGCACTCTTTTGCTAACTGTCATACTTTTATATTTCTTTACAGTTACTGGGAGTGAATTACTGACCTGCCTGGTGGCGCAACCGCACCAGCCTATCGCCATAGGCTCTGCGGTTCACAGAACAGACACCTGCAGCTGTAATATAAATGAAGTAATATTGGAATACACATCTCCATAATATCAGCTAGTTTAATTTCTTACATACATAATTAAATGTAACTTACTCAGTAGTGGGGCGTTGGGCATTTGCCGGGCCTCCTGGATCCAAAGGTTCAATTGGTCCTGCTTACGTCTCTTCAGGTCCGCATGGTGGTGACGGACCTGCTCACCAGTCTTTGGAATCCCTGTGGCACTGGTGAGATCATGAGCCAACCGGTCCCACGCCTCAGCCCTATATGCTCCCCACAGGACCTGGCCCTGCATGAGTTGGGCCTCATGATTGTGGACTAGGAGCCAGACCATGTATCTGGACTCCTCAATGCCCCACCTCTGTGCTCGAAAGCAACTACCCTCACCTACTCCTGACATTCTGGCTGCAAGTTAGTTCTACAATCGTTTATGCTGTGTATTCCCGCCTATGGACCTTATATATGCCGTTTTTCCTGCACTTATCTGTGATTGGCCATTTTGGAATTGTATCAACTTCACAAAACCTGCTTTGTCATGCTCCACTTTCTATTCATTCCTATATATTTGCTATTACTGCATTTTTAAGTACAGCTGTCATGGCTTAGTGGTTCAGTACCTTGACTATGGTGCATGGTATCCTGGGTTCGAACCTGGCCACTGATTTTTATATTTTATGACTGTCTAGACAGGCTAGGGGGTGTGTCTGTGTAAAGGCAGTTTTGATACAGCTTGCTCAACGTTGCCCGTCAGTTAGCTTGTTGGCGCAGTGCGCAGCACCGCACACACGGGTTACGCTGGTTTACGCTTCATTTGGCTGTCAGCACGCATATTACACTCAGCTCAGCTAGGGGCACACAGTTTCAGCGTGTTAAACCACTGCTCACCTACGGACAGATGCACTCACCTTGTTAAACTGTAGCTCAGCTATAGGCACATCTGGCATTTTTTATTATTTTGTTATATCACATTTCTTCAAAATAAATGGCCTATTTCATTACATTTTACATAAAATATAATTTTATATGAGTACATATTTGTCAGGGACTTGTTTTGTACTTATTTTACTAAAAATAAAAATTGATGTTGTGGGGGCTCGAACCATGACTGCCTGCTTTTCAGCTGACGTCTGTACTGCTACGCTATTGCTTCTTGGCTTACTTTGCATATTTAGTTCTTATATGCTGTTTCACTGACTGCTAACTGTGGCTAAGCTACGGGCACGCCCGCGCAAATGAGCGCACTCACGGGCAAACATCTTTACGATTTAAAAAAATATATATAACATGTTCATTTATATATTTTATGTTCATAGTCTGTGGAGGCATGTGTTGTGTTGTGTTTATTCACATTTCCATGGACTCTGTCGTGGGTGTTTACTTTGAGCACTTTTACTCTTCTGGGGGTGTGTCCACTTGCACGGCTCGGCCTACGGACGTGCCCCCTACTGTCTTCCACGGACCGTGTTAGCCTTAGGTGTGATTCAGCATGCCCTCATGCATATGCATGACATGCTGACGTCACACAGTTTAACTGCAGCCTCCGTGTAAGCCTTGTATCTCTTACACGGAGGCTTCGTGAATCCTGCCCAATGTCTATCTCTTTTAAAATTACACTAAGGGTATCAGCAATAAGTATAGTTTCCTGACTGTGATATTAATAAATTGTGTGAAAATTTCCAACTAAAGTAGCAATGTGGAAGATTAAAGCAGCTCTGACCACCAGTTGTTATCAAAAAAATAATCCAAACAAAATTATGACAGATTGTTCCAAGAAAATCATTCTTGTGGTTTAACTAAATACACAGCAAATACATTTTGCTCAGGATGATACTGCTGTGACACAGTTAGTACCTCTTTCTGAATTACTCTGCCAGTAACAATTTCAAGTTTCTTCTTCAAGGTCAGTTTCACCTTTCCAGAGACACCTCTTTGAACACCAAGACCCTTGCTATAAAGGGAATATGCTCTCTGAATTCACTTTTCCCAGATCTTTTTTATACTACCTTCAGTAGCTTGTTAGCCAAACCCGATCTCACTACTACAGCCATTTATCTTTTGTTTTTTAAAGAAACAGGCAGAACTTGGCAGAAACACTGACTTCATTTAAAGAAATATGATTCTGTTTACAGTGGATAACGATTTATGCATTTTTTTGGGTTACATGTATTCTTTCATTTCGGAAAATCACCACCGTACTTTACTATATATATATATATATATATATATATATATATGTGTGTGTGTGTGTGTGTGTGTGTACATACACACACACACACACACACACACACACACACACACACACACACACACACATATATATATATATATATATATATATATATATATATATATATGGGTCCCCTGTGCTTTGTCAAATGCTGTTTCTTCAACAAATGCAGGGGATGTGGTTTAATGTTGATGGTACAAATAGCTAAAAGGTGGTGGAAATGTTAACAGTGTGTAATGTTCAGATAGGTAAGTGGGTTGGACGGGTGACAGTATTTTTGTGTGTGTATGTGAGTTAGGTTTGGGGTATGGGATGAGTTAAGGATAGGTGTTGCACATTCGTATGTGAGTTTGTGTATTTTAGGATCAGGGTCAGGGTTAGGTTAGGGGGTAGATATAATGTTGTTTGTGTATGTTTGTGTATGTTTGTGTGTCTGAGTGTGGCTTTTGTAGTAGCAGTGTTACAGGAAGGATTTTATGAATGTAAGGTGTATGGTTAGGGATTGGTAGAATGGGCAGCATTACAGTTTGAGTTAACACCCATTACTACAGTGGTGAAGGGGGCAGGGGCAGAGCTATAGAGACTGTTGCAAGAGCTGAGGTCAGTACCTTCAGATTCTGATAACTTTGCTGACCAACACATTGAATTCTAGTCCCTGGACATGTTTGCACAGTGTCTCCCTCCTGGGTGACCCTGAACCCATCCTCTAGTGTGAAACTTTTGCCCTGATCTAAGAGATACATATCATGGGTGCATAAGTTTAGGGGGACTTCTCTATACCTGAGACTACAAGCACTACTCTTCCTGGGGCTTCATCACCAGGCAAGTCCACTACATCCTGCATGGGTATACCAGCCACACACTGGCCCATATGAGATTTCTGCAACCATCAAATATCACAGCTACTCTCATATTAGATGGTGCATAGGATCAATCTACCGATGTGCAGGGCTATAACTGAGACATGGTCTGTAGCTATCTACACTGGCATGCAAATGATTGTTGTGTGGGGTGGGATCCATTACGATGTCAGACAGTACTGAAGATGCCTCCAGAGATGATGTAATGGTAAGCCTCATGAGCTGTCTGGTATCACAACATCCACCTTCATATGGACCATAACAAATGTCTCCATCACTGTCTTATCTGACAGTTTTGTCTGTGGCTGGGGCTCATGCACATACATGGTGTATCTACACATGGAGGCTGTCACAGGGATCATAGTCTGCACCTATGAAAAGGGGTATGGCACTCCACCAACCTATGCCATGGGCAACTATAAGATAAAGCCTTCTATGGTAGGACTCATTGATAGTAGCCACCGCAAATGTCCTGTTTCACTAGTATCACCACATCAATGTCACAGGTGTAACTAGTTTTGACACATTCAATCATCACACTGGTCACATAACACAGTATTGCACTTGCTCACCCACGCACTACAAATGTTTGACAAAGATGTCCCCCCTCCTACAAACATGTCTCCATGTTTACTTCCATAAGTTATTTAGTAGCTATTCACTTGTGCAAATGATGATGCATATGACCCACATCTCCCTCTGTCCATTACAGTGTAAGATGAAATGTCTCATGCACAGTGTGACTTGACCATGCATTGTTCAATATTGCAGTAAGATAACACTGCATGCATCATTTTGTTCTATGTGAAAATGCTCTGCCACCGTGCACTTACCAGGGCCCATGCAGGTGGACTAAACACTGCTGCTTTGCCTCTGTTGTCATATACTGTGCATGCTGCTATCTGGAAGGGTGTACAGTGGCCACATATTGCTGTACATCAGCATCACAGTCATCAGTGATGGAGGATGTTGATATGATGGGTGTGACAAGATCTGATGTTGTGCGTCCAGTGGTTGCTTAGAGTGAGGACAAGACTCTCTTCTTCCTGGTAATCATGGTATGTATTATGCAGCATGCTACAAAGAACTTGAAGGCTATGGAAGCGGTATATGGCAGTGCCTCTGACACGTGCAGGCAACAGAAACAGACATACATATGCTGCAGACTCACTGTACAGAATTTCTGGATTGTACATGCAGTGCTGTGCTGTATTTTGGCCATACTGTCTGGATTCATGTGTCTTTAAGTAAGGCTGTTAAGGGTATCCTGTATCAACAGAACAACAGTAAGTGAGAGAGGTGATACAGTTTTACATTTATTACTGTCTGTCACTGCAGATATACAGGAATACCAGTATGTTTGTACTTACCTACCAATTGGCTCTGTGGAATGTCACTGTGCAGGAATTGGTGATGCAGATGAGTTGTATGCTAGATGTGGGAATTATCAGCAATGAGAGTGTACTTTGCAGGCACATTGGTTATCATCCATGTGCATTACACAGTATATCAACGTTGATGTTTTGCTATAATGTACATTAGCAGTTGATGGAATGGTAACCTTTCCTGTTTATATAGTGCTGTATGTAGACATTAAAGTGATGTTACTGTCACACGTGTACAAAGTATAAGTCCCAGTACTTTGGGGAGCTGATAGATATCATAGAAGTCATGTATGATGGTACCTCCCATCCCTGCTGTCTTAGGTAAGCTGATATGATCATCCATGTGCTGAAGACATTCATTGATGTATGTCTTAGGCATTCTACAGGCAAATTCATATGATCTACCCCATATCTGCACTGTTTCTTTCTAAATGGTCCCTGTAGTTTAAATGGAAAGAGCAATACATACTGTGACATCCACTGGTATAGGAAGTTTACACCCCTCCAGAACCTGTATTGGATCATGTATGTCAATCAATAAACACACAATATCTTGATCCGAATGGAACCAGTGAATTAGATGATGGTGGGTTAGTTGAAAGTATGTTATCCTCTGCCAATAATATTTTCTATCATGCTGCCTAACACTACATTGCATTCTCAGATAGAAGCTAGCAGCACTTACAGAGAAAAGAGTTCTCTGATACTGTTTTATATTATATTTATTTTATTTCATATTTGTTAACCAGGCTGGAACACAAATCCTATTGGACCTGTTTCTGGCTCAGCCCTGGATGTAAACACAATAGATTCATGAATTATACAGAGTGAAAGACAAAACTGAATCCATATATGTATTATACATAAAGTGAATCTTGCAGCTGGCTTGTGGGTATAAAGACAATAGTTTCATAACAATCTTTGCAGAGTGACTGACAAAACACAATATATACATGCATTATATACCGCATGGAGATCAGAGATGACATAAAAGAATCATAAAAGCAGATTCAGAGGAAGGTATGTAGAAAGTAGTAGGGTAGGAAGAGGTCAAGTTATACGACAGGACAAAGAGAAAAAACAAAATTTTCCTGGAGTCTTGAAATGTGTATTTAGTTCTGATTGGAAAATGTTGTAAGAGAAAAGATCTTTAAAAAAAGGAAGGTTGAGATTCCCACACTTTTTTATCGAGGATTTAGAAAGCATGGTTTGTGCACTGAAGCCTACAACTGCCAATGCTCCTAACACTTTTCGCAGTTGCAACTCCACAATGTACTTTTTGCATTCATAGTTAGGTTCACCTACCTGCACATCTTTCTGCTGACAATCAGGAATCATTCCCTGCTTTTACAGTTTCTCATTTGTATCTCTTTATGCACTCATTAAACTATACCTCTTCATTTCCATGTCATTATGCAGTTTTTTGTCTACCACCTTTGTTCTCATTATCCTATATTACTAGCTGGTTCTACAAATTGCCACATAGTTGTACATACTTATTTTTACTGCAACAGCACTCTGCGTACCATACAACTTGGCTATGAATACCTGTCCATGTCATTCGCATTTACCATGATTGCTATAGGAAATTTAATTTCTTTTGCTATCTCCCATCAGCCTTCCTCTGTATTTTTCTATGGCTGCTTCACTGGTCTGATGAAGTTTCTTATTATTGAGAAAATTAAACATTTATTGAAAGATAAAATTTTTTTATTAACCTGGCTGTCTTCATTTCTCCACAAACTTGCTGTTGTAGAATTTGAGGTTCTCATTCACAGTTTTGGAACATTCATCATTGATTCAAAAATTTAAGTTTCCCTATGTCACCCCCATCTTAATTTTTCTTCCATCCTAATTTGTTCCCCAACCATTCATTATGCATTAGTTGTACCACTGAAAATTGATAGTTTTCAAGACATTTATATTTTTCTGAATTACATAACATGTTAGTATTTTTGCTTTTGCAATATCATGTTATTATTCTTCAGTCTTTCTTTTGGTTTATCTTAAATTGATCAAAGCATACTCTTTTGACGCAACAGTTTCTGAAAGATGAATATTGAAAACTGGTAAGTCAAAAATCATAAGAAATCACATAAAAATATTTTGATGTGGGGAGGGGGATCTTGCTCCACTACAACCCTCCACTCAGACCCCAGCATGCCACAGAAATTATGTCCTCCAACTCATGGTTGTAGCAAAGTGTAGAAATGGGGAAAAATTCCCAATAATCACTCTACTGGCTTACATATTTCAATACATTGTTGTAAAGCTCATTGCAATGTTAAATTTGCAAACTAAAGCCACTAATCCACCAATGCTTTAATGACCTGTACTTAATCCTACTAATCCACCAATGCTGTAATGACCTGTAACTATGCCTTTTTTTCTCTTTTTCTGAGCTATGAACAACTTATTTTATTTTTGGTAGCATTCCTTTATGTCTTTCCCTTCTATACCACAAATATAGTCACTTGCTATATCCTTTATAACTTAATTGAATCTTAGTATCATAGGCTCATAGGAGATTAGTAGGCTATTGACCTGGAGGTCAATTTAAGCTGGGCCATTTCATCCCAATGTAATATCATAAAAATGCCAGTCATTACCCAAGATTTCAGTTAGAGATGACTGCCCATGCCCAGGAAGGTTGTGGGCTCTATCCCCAGTAAGAATTTACGGTGCCCCATACACTCGTCCAGATTCCTCTAGAACAGTGTCATAGAGGTGCTCTGTTTCACATGAATTGGTAGCCTGTTCCAAACATGCAGCAGTTACTGGAAGATAAACCTGTCCCTCCAACATGTCCTATTTAAGTCACAGGCCATATTTACATCACTGGAACAGGTAGCCCTAGTCCTGTTTGATTTATGGCTATACAGCAAGTTCATTAGGTTTGGGTCTTGGATTGCTCTGTAGGCCAGGCATAAGTCTGCCCTAAGTAGTCTATATGATACAGAGCATAGTGACAGGGACGTTAGTCAGTCTGTGTAAGGCATATGCCGGAGTCCCCTGATCTTCTTTGTTAGAAACCTCTGAAGTCTTTCTAATTGCTGCAGGTGCTTAGTATGGTACATGCCAAATAGTACATTATACTCAATTATGGGCTGGATAAGTGCCAGGTATAGGAGGTTGTAACTTCTTTTTCTCTCAAGGTGATGCATTTACTAATCAACTGTTCTATGTAGAAAACTTTTCTTATTACAGTTGAGGCATGGTGGGTTAAGTTAAGGTCATAATCAACTTGTGATCCCAGATTCCATACCACTTCATGGGTACTTAGGGTATTGTTGTTGATTTCATAATGTGAAGGCACACTGTTTGTGCCAAAGGGAATGATGATGCATTTCTTTGCATTCAGTTTGAGACTATGAGTCATTGGCCTGCATGAGACCCTCATGGAGTATACTGAGATCATTCGGGGATTCAATGATTGCACCTAGTTTGCAGTCATCTGCAAACTTGGTCAGTCACAACCCCTTAGTTTTTACCTGAATTTCTGAGACGTATATACCAAGCAATAGGGCTTATATATAACATATATATATATATATATATATATATATATATATATATATATATATATATATATATAAAACGTATATACCAGCACTGACCCCCTGTGGCACCCCAATGGTAGTAGGTCTGCTGGTTAATGTAGAGTCACCCACTTTGATAGTGTGTGTCCAGTTTGTGAGCCAGTTGGCAACCCATCTTACAACAAAGGAGTTTACATTCAGTTTGCTAAGTTTATCAGTAATGCCTGAATGTGGGATTGTGTCGAAAGCTTTTGCCAGGTCAAGATATGCTGTATGCACAGATTTGCCCTCATCAATGGTCTTGGTCACATCTTCAAAGAAATCCACCAGATTTAACAGGCAGGATCTGCCCTTCACGAAGCTGAATTGGGTAGGATGCAGGGTTTGGTGGTCATCTATGTCTTTATTTATGAGGTCCATAATGATACGTTCCAAGGCCTAACAGATTAGGCTGGTCAGGCTGTTGGTCTGTAATTCCTTGTGTCTGTTGCTAGGACACCTTTATGGAGGGGAATAACTGTTGCTGTTCTCCATTCTGCAGGAACAAAGCCTGTGGTTAGGCTATAATTGAAAAGGGTACTTAGTTTTGATGCTAGTTCATGTTTTAGCCTGTTTAGAAGACAGCCTGGAATGTCATCTGGTCCCATAGGGGCTGTGTTTTTTGCCTTGGACAAGGCTTTGAGGACCTACTCTTCAGATATGTATGGTGGGAGAAAGTTTGGGGAAGGTTTGTTGTAAGTTAGGAGGGGATTAGGGAGTGAAATTTCCACCAAACCTGTCCACTAGCAGGTTTGCTATCTCTGTGGGGTCAGTGTGTGTGATACCATTGGGCACTGGTTCTGCACATGCTCTGGTCCTAACCTTTAGGTTACATATGTAGCTGTAAAAGGACTTATGGTTATCCTAAGCTGTACTTGCTAAGTTTCTTCAAAGGAGTTCTTTGGGGATATGACAAGTTGTTTTATTTGCCTGTTGAGGCTGAAAAGGGTGCTTTTCCATTGTTAGGGCCTTACCTTTGTTTTCTTGGACAGCAGCTTTAAAGTTTGTTGATACTTGATGTCTACCACAGCAGCTTGTTTTTACTTGGGGGTCTGACTTTGATTCTTTTTGGTACAGCAGAGTTTATACACTTATGCAGCTGGTAATGCAGGGCTTTAGTGTAAGCTCTAGCATAGTTACCACTTCCAGCTTAGGGTGGGGTTTAGAATGCATTAATACTGTCACCTAGGAGGGTATAGTTTGCCCTGGTGAAGTTTATTAGTCTAATTTCACCCTTTCTGAGTTCTGGTATTAGTCCAACAATTGCAGCATCTCTTTGACATGTTGGTGAGGACCAGATCCAGAATGTTTGTTCCCCTTGTCGGGGTATGGTCAATTTGTTCCAGGGAATTTGAATTAACAAAGTCAAGGAACATTTGTGCTAGCAAGTTAGGGCTAGCATAGGTTTCCCAGTTGATGGTGGGATAACTGAAATCCCCCATAACAAGTGTTCAGTAAAAATTGGATTGTCTCCAGTTTGGTCAAGTAGGTTTCATAGACATCGTGACCCATGGAGGAGGGTCTATAACTGGCTATGACTTGAATGGGGGTCTTACTCACCGTAACCTCGACCTGGAGCAACTCCATGGAGCTGTCCTATATAAGTAGAGGGGAGGTAAATTTATCTTTAATATAGATTGAAACATTGCCTACTTTGGTTTTCACATGTTCATTTTGTAGTCTAAAGGTGTGGAAGGCATTGTAGTCTTGCAACTATGGGGTAATCTCTGAGGCCTTGAAACAGGTTTCTGTGACTGCACAGACATCTACATCTTCTAGTGACATAAGTGCTTCCAGGGAGTGCAGTTTTTGGTTTAAGCTCCAAGCATTTAGCAGCATGACCCTTATTTTGTTCTGATTAGTTAATTTCACATCGGTAATGTTGTTTTTGAGACATTGCCTAAAAAGGCACTATGGGGAGGCAAGACCCTTTACCAGCAGCTGAAACCCTACTGGTGCCAGATGCAAACTGTCTCTGGCAAAGCAGTGAGATTTGTCGACCATGGCTTTCCAGGCTGACAGGAACTGAATCCCCTTTAAATGACACTAAAAACTGAGACAATTATTGAAATCAATCATTTTTTTGTTTATACTGTGGCATCATTCTAGGTGAGGATAGTATGCTGCTCAAGGGTAGGGACATACCTGCCTTGGACACATACTCAGAGAGCTCAACCATGTCTCTCTTCATATAGTCCATTGAGGTATGTCTCAGGTCATTCACACCAACATGAATTATGACAGCTTCATAACTGTACTTGTGGCTGAGAGACCTGAGTGCATGTGTGATCTGACAAATCCTGGCACAGGACAGGCAGCTGACCATGACTTTCTCCTTGTCAAACCTGGTTTGTGAGACATCTGTGTTTCTCACTATTGAGTCTCCAATGGCAAGAACATTTGTTTTTTGAGTGTTACACCTTGTTGGCTTGGTGGGTGAGACACTGGTGTTGCTATGTGTCATGGGTGCTGTGGAACTGTGTTAGTTGTAGCAGTCTTGTGTTTTGGAGGTCTCTGGCATTTCAGTAAGTTTTTTGAGAGACCTCCATGTATGTGGATTTATGTGTTTGATACGTACTATGTGTATGAGTAGTGGTATGTGTATGAGCAGTGGTACTATGACCATATGTAGTGGTGAATGAGTTTACAACCTTCGCTGTGTTACTGTTTTGAGTGAGAGAGAGCATGGATTCTAGATTCTTGGTGTAAATACATCTCTAGCACTCTGTACTAGAGTGTTCTGTTAGTATAGGGATGTCTGTACATGAGATAATTGCTAAACTGCCTCAAGAGACCCAAGTCAATAAGGTTGGCAGAAGAAACAAGGGTAGTCCAACTATCCATAATACTAGGTTGTAGAGTTTTGTCACTAGGGGTGACTATTCAGAATCTATCACAGAGAAGCTTAGTGGATAGATGTTTCTGTCTGGGTTTTATGGAAAATTTGTTGAAGTTAACTGTCCAGCTTTGGTGAACAATCAGAAACCTGCTCAAATGCAGGGCCTACATACCAGAAGCTAAAAGTTTGAAAAAAAAAATGTAAAAAGATTCAAAAAAAAACAATGATGATGCTTATTCCAAGCCCTAGACCAGCCTGCCAGACAGGTCCCAATCAGCACAGTTCTCTCACAAAAATGCAAATAGGCCTCTTCCAATCCAAGATGGCCTGGAAAACATGCTCAAAACAATCAAACCAATACAAACAGTTCCAGAAGCAGCAAGCCTATATCTGGACCATGCTACAGCTACTAGCTACCCCAGTTTCATTGGGAAACAATAGGGAATGCTTAAAACAGCAAAAAAAAAAAAAAAAAAAAACAGCAGTGAGACACTAAACAAATACATTTAAAACAGTGCAAAATATCAGTAAGTACTTAACAAACAAAACTAACAAAAAAAAGCTTTGTAAACAGTGAAAACAGCAATAAATTTGATTTAACATGCATAGTGAAACAGACAATTGCAGTACAACAGTACAGTTTAGCACACAGTAAATAAATACAGTATAAAAGTAGGTGGCAGGCAACATGCAGTAAATAGTATAAGAAAGCAAAAAAAAAAAAAAACAGGCAACTTGTGTTTTTTGGAAGCTCAGAAGCCTCTAGTCATCTGGTATCTCAGCTCAGAGTTGTGGCTCAGTTCAGCTTTGCACACACAAGCAGAAACCTCTTCAAATGCAGGGCCTAAATACAAGAAGCTAAAAACTTGAAAAAACTTTAAAAAGATTCAAAAGGGCCAATGAGGATACTTATTCCAAACCCTAGTCCAGCCTGCCTTTACCAGACAGGTCGCAATCAGCACAATTCTCCCAGAAAAGCAAAGCTAGACCCGTTCCAATCCAAGATGGCCTGGAAAACATGCTCAAAACAAACAAACCAATACAAACAATTCCAGAAGGAGCAAGCCTGTATCTGGACTATGCTACAGCTACTAGCTACCCCGGTTTCTTTGGGAAACATTAGAGAATGTTTAAAACAGCAAAGAAATAGCAGCGAGACACTAAAAACAATACATTTAAAATGGCAAAACATCAGCAAGGAGGCTCTAAAGAATTTTTAAATAGTTAACAGCTCAATTATTTAAAAACTGTTTCATGAGTAAACCAGAGCAAGCAGAACAGATAGCTTAAAAGCAGTGAAAATACCAGTAATAATTAACAAACAGTGAAACTAACAAAAAAGCTTTGTAAACAGTGAAAACAGCAATAAATTTGATTTGACGGGCAGGGTGAAGCAGACAATTGCAGCACAACAGTACAGTTTACTACAGTGAATAAATACAGTATAAAAGTAGGTGGCAGGAAATAAAAAAGTGCAGTAAATAGTATAAGTAAGCAAGAAAAAAAAAAAAAAAAAAAGTCAACTTGTGTTTTTTTGGAAGCTCAGAAGCCTCTAGTCATCTGGCATCTCAGCACAGAGTTGTGGTTCATAGGTTCATAGGTAGGTACTAGGCTATCGGCCCTAGGGCCCATACAAGCCTAGCCAAAAAATGTACCCTGGCTTTCGACACCCCAAGAAAATTATTTTCCTGTGCCCCTGTCGAGCAGAGCCATAAAAGTGATCCCCGGGGTGAATTTCCCATTTCCCATCCAATCATCAAGATTTTTCTTGAAGAGTGCTAGTGAGGAGCTCTGTTTGACATAGATAGGTAGTCTGTTCCAGAGTATGGGAAGTCTCTGGGACTGGAATCTATCCCTCCAGCATGTTCTGTTTATTGTGGTGATAAGGTTAAGGTCCCTAGAGCATGTAGCTCGGAGGGATTGGGATTTATTTAAGTGGAGCATATCCAGCAGCTCTGGGTTTGACATAGCTTTGTATGTTAGGCAGCGATCGCCCCTGAGTAGGCGATATGCGATGGAGTAAAGCTGTAGTTTTTTGAGACGTTCTGCATAGGGCATCTGTTTGAGGCCAGTAATCCTCTTTGTGAGGTATTTCTGTGGTCTTTCCAGTTGTTGTAGATGTCTTGTGAGGTACATACCAAAAGGGGCATTGTACTCTATAATGGGTCTAATGAGTGATGAGTAGAGGGGAACAATGACCTCTTTTTTTCTGGATGAGAATCCTTTTGTGATGAGATGAGCCACATAGAAGGATTTCCTGGCCACTGTGGTGATGTGATTATCAAAGGAGAGACTACTGTCCACCTGTGTCCCAAGGTCTCATCACATTTTTGGCATTAAGTAGACTACCAGCTATGTGGTAGTTCATGGGTACAGAGTTTTTACCAAAGGGGATGACAATACACTTTTTGGCATTGAGCTTCAGGCCATGGCTTTGACACCAGGTGTCTGTGTCAGTGAGGCCCTTTTGTAGTTTGTCCACATCGTTAGGAGTTTTGATTATGGCTCCTAGTTTAAAGTCATCTGCAAACTTTGTTAGCCAAAGACCTTCTGTGTTGGCCTGCACCTCAGAGAAGTAGATACCAAACAGGAGAGGACCCAGGACTGAACCCTGTGGTACTCCACTTGTCACTGGTCTGATGTTGGATTTGGAATCCGCTACTTTCACAGTGTGAGTTCTGTTTGTGAGCCAGTTGGCAACCCATCTTGTGACATAGGGATTTATACCTAGTTTAGTGAGCTTATCTATAATTCCAGAGTGGGGGATGGTGTCGAAAGCCTTGGCGAGATCTAGATAAGCTGTGTGAACCATTTTACCCTCATCTATGGCTTTGGTGACTGCTTCAAAGAAGTCAATCTGGTTTAGGAGACATGATCTGCCTTTTACAAATCCAAACTGAGTAGGGTCCAGAGTTTGGAGATTACCAATGTCTTTGTTTATGAGTTCCACGATGGTACGTTCCATGGCCTTGCAGACCAGGCTCATCAGGCTAATAGGGCGGTAGTTCCCGGGGTCCGTCATGGCTCCCCCTTTGTGGAGTGGGATAACTGTCGCGGTGCGCCATTCAGTGGGTACAAAGCCTGAGGTGAGGCTATGATTGAACATGGTACTTAGGTAGGGTGCCAGTTCATTCTGTAGTTCGTGTAGAACGCAGCCTGGGATATTGTCAGGTCCCATGGATGCTGACAATATCCCAGGCTGCGTTCTACATGAACCAACCTCAGTTCAGCTCCTTACAAACAAGCAGAAACCTGCTCAAATGCAGGGCCTAAATACCAGAAGCTAAAAATTTGGAAAAACTTTAAAAATATTCAAAAGAACCAATGAGAATGCTTATTCCAAGCCCTAGACCCACCTCCATTTACTAGATAGGTCCCAATCAGCACAATTGTCTCACAAAAAGTGCAGCTAGACCCCTTCCAGTCTCAGATGGCCTAGAAAATGTGCTCAGAACAAACAAACCAGTACAAACAGCTCCACAAGCAGTAAGCCTGTGTTTGGACTATGCTACAGCTATTAGCTGCCCTAGTTTCAGGAGGAAACACTAGAAAATGTTTAAAGCAGTAGAAAAATATCAGTGAGACACTAAAAAATATTTAAAACAGCAGAAAATCAGCAATGAGGCTTTAAAGAATGTTTTAAACAGTTAACAGATCAATTATTTAAACACACTGCTTGGTGGGAAAACCAGAACAAGCAGAATAGACAGCATAAATACAATGAAAAATGCCAGTAAATACTTAAACAGTGAAGCTAACAAAAACACTTTGTAAACAGTGAAAACAGCAATAAAATTCAATTTAACAGGCACAATAAAGCAGTCAATTGCAGTACAACAGTGTAGTTTAGTACACAGTAAATAGTCTTCATAAATAATTTGAAGTATGTGTTACACAAAGTTATTGGTCTCCGTTTACTTACATTATGCTTCCTTCCTTTTTTCCATATGAATATTTACAGTTTTAGAGATCTCATGATTTTTAATGTCTTCTCTAAATAATTAATTCATAATTTGCACAAAGTGATCTATTTTTTTCTATTGATCCCAAAATAAAAAAGTTACAGCTCATACCAACCTGACCCCACAGACATTGCCAACACCCTAGCTGACAGGTTCAGCGCAAACTTCTCCCCCCCCTTCCCCCCCAAAAGGGCAAATATCTATCCCAGCAGAGTGCATCTCAGATGCTCAGGTAAGAGCCGCCCGCTTCAAAGCAAAAAACACAGCATCAATGGGACCAGACGGTGACCTCGGCTGCATCCTACATGAACTCCAAGAAGAGCTAAACCCAAACATAAAACTACTGTTCAATCTCAGCCTTACTACAGGATATGTACCCAAAGAGTGGCGTACAGCAACAGTGGTCCCTCTCCACAAAGGAGGTGCCTCAATGGATCCTGGAAACTATCGCTCCATAAGCCTGACTAGCTTGGTCTGCAAAGCTATGGAAAGGATCATCATGGACCTCATAAATAAAGATATTGGGGACCTACAGACACTGGATCCTACCCAGTTATATTGGGGACCTACAGACACTGGATCCTACCCAGTTCAGCTTTGTTAAGGGCAGATCCTGCCTCTTAAACCTGGTCATCTTCTTTGAAACAGTCACCAAGGCCATTGACGAGGGGAAGGTGGTCCACACAGCCTACCTGGACCTCGCAAAAGCCTTCGATACAATACCCCACTCGGGCATTATAGATAAGCTCAGCAGCTTAAATATAAACCCCTATGTCACTAGATAGGTTGTAAACTGGCTCAAGGACAGAACCCACATGGTTAGAATTGCTGGAGCCATGTCAGACTCCAAACCAGTTACAATAGCATCCCACAAGGCTCAGTCCTGGGACCTCTCTTGTTCGGTATATATTTCTCGGGGGTACAGGCCAACACGGAAGGACTGTGGCTGACCAAGTTCGCAGATGACTGCAAACTAGGTGCCATAATCGACTCACCAGCTGACACAAGCATCCTACAAAAGGGCCTCATAGAAACAGACAACTGGCGCCAGAGCCATGGCCTCAAGCTAAATGCCAAAAAGTGTATAGTCATCCCCTTTGGCAAAAGCAAAGTGCCCACAAATTACCACATAGGTGGTAATCCATTAAGTATGGAAGAAGTAATTAGGGACCTGGGGACCCAAGTTGATAGCAATCTCTCATTTGAAAACCACGTGGCCAAAGTGGTTAGAAAAACATTTTATATAGCCCACCTAATCATGAAGGGATTCACATCTAGATCAGGGGGGGGTCATCATGCCTCTTTACTCATCCCTCATCAGGCCCATAATTGAGTACAATGCCCCTTTTGGGATGTACCTTACCAGGCACCTGCAGCAACTGGAAAGACCCTAAAAGTACCTCACCAAGAGGATCAAAAGACTCAAACAGATGCCATATGCTGCCTGGTTAAAGAAACTCCAGCTCTACTCAGTGGCATACCGCCTGCTCAGAGGCGATCTGTGCCTGACGTATAAAGCCATGTCCAACCCGGAATTAATGGACATGCTGCACCTCAGAAAATCCAAATCCCATCGAGCTACGCGCTCGAGAGACTTGAACCTCAGCACTGAAATAAATAGGACATGCTGGAGGGACAGATTCATAACCCAGAGGCTCCCTTCACTCTGGAATAAAATCCCTGTCCAGGTTAGGCAGAGTCCCTCATTGACTCTCTTCAAGAGGAATCTTGATGAGTGGATGGGAAATCGTATGTTTACCCCGGGTATCACTTCTGTGTCACTGTTAGACAGTGGAACAGTATACTAAACTCGAAAAAGGGCATAGCAAAATTCATTTAAAATGGGTGGCGAAAGCCAAACACACTCTGGCTAGGCTTATAAATGCCCTAGGGCAGATAGCCTAGTATGAACCTATGAACCTATGAACCTATGACCTGGTGCAGAATTAACATTTATCAAATTTAACATCTTATTAAATAAGTGTACCATCAGAATTGTGAGATTCTTTACTGTAACTATCAAAAACTCCAAAAACATATGTGCAGTCCTTGGAACATAATAGTGAAAGTCACTGTTATATTTTAATATAATTTTGCAATTTTTAGGAGTTAAGCCCTATGTATCTCTAATGTATACCCTACTAATTGTATATACTAACTCCAAGATCACTGTATGTTGGACAAGAGGGAAAACTCCAATGTACAGCAATTTTGAAATTAGTATTATATTCCCTGTACTAGCATTTTAATTCCCACTGTCCTGAAGATCACACGATTCCTGAACTTACAGTGAGAACCCAAATTCTTACACTGTAATATCACTCTGTAACATCTTTTCTTTCATCTTGCCTTAGTTCTTTAACATGTAATGTCACTTGTTTTTTTTTCTTCTGTTCATTTTTGTTAATATAATATTGTACTACTTTCATAAATTCTTTTTCATCTCTAACCTCTTTTCACTGTTTATCAATATTTCCATTACACTTACTTATAACATCACTTTCTTTGACAAAAATGTATTCATTTCCTGTTTTCCCTTCTTAAATAATATGTTTGCCTTTTCATTCATTTCCTGTTTTTCTTTCCTAAATAATACGTTTGCCTTTTAATCATACATTTCATTTTTTCTCACTGGTTTTCATGCATTCTTTTCTTAAAACATTTATATTGCTCTTGAGTCCATCATATGTATTTCTTAATTCTTAATACAGTCTTTTTCTTTCTTTAAACTTTTCACATATTTTATCATTCTTTTTATAGTTACCACTCACCATTGTACACAACTTATAAAATGCTTTCATATTTTCACGCTTCTTCCATAAACAAGTCATCTATTACTCTAAAAATCATCTGTTTCACTTAGTATTCCCAGTCATCTTATTTATTTATTTATTTACTTATTTGCATTTCTTTACCATGATAGTGCAAATAAGCAGCAGTCCTTTTCAACACAGGCCTGGGGAGAAAAACTCTTGCAAAATTATTAACGATAAACACACAATTAAAGTAACACTGAATTGCCAAGAAAACAGAATACAGCATATGTATATCAAGGCAAGTGGTCCATTGTATTATGCTAACTTTCCCTGTCTTTTCATTCTATTCAAAAACACTCCATATTGCCACATGGAAAAAAAAGGAAACAAAATGATATGAACCAGTTTCCACCTCTTAATGTTGTTTTTGAATGTAAAGCAAAGTATATCTCTGTTATAGTACTCCCACACATATAATGTTTATAGTCTACCAAGCATATATCTCCACTTTGCATAATTTCATAGCATTTATATGTTATCCCATTTTCCCTTTATGTGTCATATTCTACAGTTAACATCACTCATTACAGTTATTTTTTTGTAAATACAGTTATTTCTTTTAGTCAAAAAGTCTGTTCCTTCTGAACCTGTCATAGATGCATAACACTATTTTTAATGGTTCTTCTCTTGTTCTTACATGTACTATAGTTGTCATTTCTAACTTGATTGTCATGACATCACTACCATAGCCTTCTTTTTTATTATAGAATCATATAAAACTCAAGGCAACTGAGCCTTACAAAAAGATTCTTCTTGTCTGGACCCACCATCAAACTGTATCCCCTCTATTGTGGTAGTCCAGGCCAGTCAAGTCCAGGGTGAATTTGTGAGTACCATCCCAATCATCACGTCCCTGTTTTAAGGTAGAAAGTGCATCACACTGCTTAACTTACAGAGGGAGTTTGTTCCAGTGGTAGGGGAGACACTTGTATGACAAACCCATCTCTCCAATAATGTGTTATTTATCTGCTGGTACAGATGAAGGTCCCTGGTTCTGGTCTTAGTGTGTCTATTTGATTTATGGAAATGGAAGAGATCCAGAGTCATTGGGTTCCTAATGGCATGGAAGATGCAGTGCATAGCTCTTCCCTCAGAAGACTATATGATACTGAATAAAGGTACAGTGCATTTTTGGTAGATTACAATTTTTACACTGACGATCTTCTTAATTAGGAACCTCTGGGGTCATTCTAGTTATTTGATAAGTCTAGTGAGGTACATCCCAAAGGGGACATTGTACTCAATAATTAACTTAATCAGTACTGAATATAAGAGAACAATAACATCTTTGGAACTTGAGGACAATCTCAAGGCAATTAGCTGCACTACACAAAAAGGTTTCCTGACTACTATTGTCACTTGATGATCAAAAGAAATGGAATTATGAAACCATGTTCCAAGGTCACTAACTATTTTAATTTTTAGGTGGGGTATCGTCTATGCTATTTGTTCATGGTAGGGAATGTCGACCAAATGTGACAATACTACATTTCTTATAAAGAAAAAACAGCCATCTTGGGTTAAAACAGCTGACAAATCATGGTAGTTGTGAGATAACATGTACCAAAAATGAACTGCAAGGCTGTTTTAGGAAAATACAAAACACTTTTATAAAAACGTTAAGCACTTCCGTCCCAATAACAAACAGAATGGGACTTCACCAGAACAAGTAACATTAGATTAATCACTCCTTAAATAGATACCATCAATCAATTCACATGCCACTGTCCCCCTGGATTAAATGAGAACTTAGCAATTGTTCCCTTTTTGAAGAAAAGAGCCAGTATCTTATAACAAGTAGTTTTTTTTTAACTTCTAAGATTTTTTAATTTACTTTATATTACTATATGAATATTTGGTATTGTCTGAGTTTTTTTTTATTTTTTATGACATTTGTGTTGTATTTTTAAAATGGTATTGGGACTCTAATGATTTTACAAGATTGTTTAATTGATTAATGGTATTTATTTAAGGAGTGTTACTTGTTCTGATGAAGTCCCATTCTGTTTGTTATTGGGACGAAAGTGCTTAATGTTTTGTATTAAAGTGTTTTGTATTTCCTAAAACAGCCTTGCAGTTCATTTTTGGTACATGTTATCTTACAACTACCATGATATGTCAGCTGTTTTAGCCTAGGATGGTTGTTTTTCTTTATAAGTATTTATTTTCAGACTTTTGTGTTTACGCTGCAATACTACATTTCTTGACATTTAATTTGACAGCATTTTTAGTACACTAGGTATGTACAAGAGTATATTATTGCTGAATGGTTTGGGTAACAGAAGGTAACTTAACAATGGTTCCCAGTTTGTGATCATCTGCAGACTTAGGCAGATGTCTTAGTTCATGATCCGAGAGATCCAAAAAGTGAATATCAAAGAGAACATGTTCCACTAATAATCTACTTTATCCGTTTTGCTACCTTTAGTGAACTAACTTGTCCAGTATAGTTCATTTTTCTTTTTATTTGGTTTATCTTGGTGGCATGGCGGAAGCAGTTGAAGAATCTTTACTTAATATGTCCATACACCCGACGCCATCGGCTATGGGTGAAAACATTAATACCATACTGCTAACTACATTAATTGATATCCAGGCTTCGCTGAAAATTCTTATTTCTAAATCGGAAGAACAGAGCGGTGCGGAAAGGACGTCGAGCCCTATGACATCATTTCAGGAGGACAACACGGTGGTGGATCTGGGTAGTCCTGCCAGAGAGGAGAACGTACGTGAAACAAGAGAGGGGAACGGACGTGGAGCAAGAAAGAAAGGTCTGCAATTTCCAGTCCGTGGTATAAAGGAAACGTGCTGTGAGCAGTTATTACAGGGAAGCGATAACCCGTTTCAGAATGTAAGCCATACTGCTACCAGTAATGACTTCGGATCCATTTCAACTCAACGGGAACAGCTATTGAGACTGTTAAGAAGGTACAAATCCTTGCAATTAGAGAACTGTTACTTCCTTAAATGTATGGAGCTTGGTATAGTACCTAAAGGCTTACGGTTCTTCAAGTGCCCCAATGGGGTTTATTTGGGGAACCCGATGTTTAAAACTTTAGTGACATTTTTCAACGAAGCCGGATTACAGTTTCTGAAGTTGCTAAGTGAGAACAATAAGCAAAAGATGGACTTATTACGTACAGAAATTAATATGATTGAAAGTAATATAAAGAGTAAATTAACTGATGAAAATTTTGATATGTTATTCAATACATTATCTCGTGAAATAAATATTCATGCTACAGAAGTATTTAATAGAAAATACTCTAAACTGTCACGGGATATGGAAGTTTATAAAAATGACGCTGCTTATAATAATTTTGCACCTAATGTAAGGGGAAATAATTATATTGAGAGGAATAATAATAATAGAGTGGTTAGAAATGAAAAGGTTGGACAACGCTCATTTAGTGAAGTGGTGGGGAGAGGGACTAGTACATCTGACAGTAATGTGAATATGTTAGACATAGAAAACAATGATAGACATGTCAGTACTTCTAACAATGTCACAAGGGTTAGTGTTCCAAGTGATAATTATGCTAGTAATAACAACAGCAGTGAGGGAGGTAAACCACAAAGAACAAGTCTGAATAGGCCTTTACAGAGTACAGAACAGCAAGATGTGATAGTAAAACAGAAAACAGTGAATGAGGCCTTAATGGCCAAAAGGAGTCAAAGCAATAAATCAACGGTTCTCACTAGAAGCCGTACTTTTTTGGGGTCAAATTCGTCGGGGGACGAAGCATAATAAATGAAATTGATTGTTTCAATATAATTAACTTAACAGAATATGCATTTTCTACTGAAGAATTAAATGTATTAAAATATGGTTTTAATTTTGTCCCCCATTATAAAGCCAGTTTGAGTAAAACAGTTATAGATGTTAAAAAATTTGTTAGAAATTTAAATCTAACATATTTGATGCATGATATATCTCAACCCAATAAAGCATTAATTAAACCTTCTAGTTTTGTACCAAGATTACAATATACTATGGAAGTATTTGAACAAACATGCATCGAAGATATTAGGAAAATGTTAAAAAAACCTAAAAATGACCATGATAATTTAAATAAAACAGAAAGAATGGCCTTAGAAAAACTGATAGCCTTAAAAAGTAGGTTACGTTTTATGAAAAGTGATAAAGGTGCAAATATAGTGGTCATGGAACAACAAAAATATTATAATAACATGATGAACATTTTAGATAATCAAGAAGAATATGAGAAAGTAAATCTATTTGATATTCACAAAAGATTTAGACTTATTGAATCATATATATATGAAGCACTTATGTCTGGATATATTAGTTTAGAGTTATATGAATTTTGTTCTGTACAAAATCCAAAAATAGGGGTGATTTTTGGAATCCCTAAAATCCACAAAGATTCCAAAAATCCCCCTTTTAGACCAGTTGTGTCCAGCCCCCATTCTAGCACAGAAGGTATTTCATTAATTATTGATGCAGTATTGGGACCGTTATTACAAGAAACAGCATCATTTGTCAAGGATTCGTGGCATTTTTTGGATGAAGTTAAGAAATTTAGTATGAATAAATTGTTTGACTCCAATAAACATATTATTTTTACGTTGGATGTCACATCTTTGTACACATGTATTCCCCATTATATAGGTATTGAAGCAGTACGCAGTTATTTAACAAAGAAAAAATTACTCCCGAATGATGTTATTTCCACTATTTGTAGTTTTGTAGAAATAGTGTTAGAAAATAATTATTTTATTTTTGGCAATCAATATTATAGGCAGAGAAAAGGTATTGCCATGGGGTCACCTGCCGCTCCAGCGTTTGCCAATACAGTCATGGCATGGTGGGAAATGGATATATTATCCATGATAAAAGAAGAGTTTACAATTGTGTTTTATAAAAGATTTATTGATGATTTATTTTTTATAATAGAAGGTGATGAATTGACAGTAAATAATTTTTTGATAAAAGCCAATAAAAGTTCAGATTTTTTAAAATTCACCATAGGTGATGTAGGTTTATTAGTGAATTTTTTAGATGTATGTCTATGGTGGGATTTGAATGACAATAGATTTCACAGTAAAATACACAGAAAACGGACATTTACGAATGGCTATTTACATTACAAAAGTAATCATCCAAAACACATTGTTAAAAATATACCCAGAGGGCAATATATAAGAGCAAGCCGAATGACAAGTAGGGTTGAAAATTTGATTGAAGAATTTCATTTCATAACCTCATTATTTTTAGATAGAGGTTATGATATTAACAACTTAATGAATAGTGGAAATGAAATTTTTGAGAAGCGTGATAGTTTATTTCCAGCTATTTTAAATGATGTTGAAGCTCAAAGTTTAACAAAAATTTGGAATGATAAAAATGGTGAAAAAGAAGTTATGTGTTCGTTAGAGATGAGTAGTGAAATGAATGTAATAGCATCAATTATTAATAAAAACTGGAAAATTATTCAAGGGAACCAGGATGTCTCAAAGATTTTAGGTAATAACCCACATTTTGTATTTAGGAACACCAATAACATTAAAAAAATGTTGGAATTTAATAAAAGTGAATACAAGAAGGCTGATATAACTAAAAATGGTATGTTTTGCTGCCAGAATTGTAAAGTTTGTCGTTTCATATCTGTAGGTTCTAGTATTGTTGTAGCCAGCCACAATAGAATTTTTGAAGTACCTGGATATGTAGATTGTAATTCCTGTGGTTTGGTTTATATAGGCATGTGCACAGCATGCCCTGCTTTTTATGTGGGTATGACTACTCGTAGTCTCAATACCCGCATAAAGGAACACTTATATAGCATGAAGTGCAAAGATGAAAAAAATGCTCTATATAAACATTCCAGAAATTGTAATTTGTTTAAAAAATTGTTTTTCAGTACTCAAGTTTGTGAAGCTGACAATAGGGCTGGGGATTTTAAGAATATGTTAGAACAAAAGAAACATTGTGGCAGATCAGGTTAAATTCTGATAAACATCCTGGGTTAAATGAAGCAATAAATGTGAAATGTTTTTAAAATATAGAAAGCTAAGTATAAATAAGGAATATAACATATTACAATTATTTAATTCAGTATGAATTGTGAGGAGTTTTTAATATATTTTTAATTGAGTTGATTAATTAATTGTTTAATGGTTTTTAATTATGTGCTGATTGAGTATGTATTTAAATGGGTCAAAATCAGTTTGTAAAGTATTCTGATGAAGTCGTGTGATGAAAGCGTTTATTAAAGTGGATTCTACGCTATTTTTTGACTGGGACATTATTATTGGTGCTGTTACAAGTATTTTGCATTTCGTTTTGCTACTTTATCCGTTTTGCTACCTTTAGTGAACTAACTTGTCCAGTATAGTTCATTTTTCTTTTTATTATGTTCCACTATTGACTCTTGTGGGACACTACTAGTTACATTCATAATCTCTGATGAGGCACCTGTCACCTGCACTCTGTGGGTTCTGTCTTTTGGTCAGTTTGTCCACCTTACCACATAGGGATCTGTTTTTAAAGCATTAAGCTTACTGTCTATGCTAGTATGGGGGATGGTGTCAAATGCCTTGGCCAGGTCATAAAATGCCATGTGGACTGCATGACCACTGTTGACAGCCTCTGTTACTAAGTTGAAGCTGTCCAAATTCATAAGACGAGATCTTGCTTCAGCAAAGCTAAACTGCTGCATGCCTTTTGTCAGGGCAGTTATAATATATTCCATGCATACCTCTCAACTGTACAGATTTTCACAGAATGTCCAGATTTTTGGCTGATATTTTCCGTGTGTTCCTCCTAAAATCTGTATTTTTCTGGCTAATAGCTGAGGATTGAAGTCATTAAATAATGACAAACATTTGAGTTTAAGATTCCACATCCTTCAGAAAATTCATGCTAATGCAAATAACTTTCTAAGTTTGTAAGAACAATATTTAAAATCTGTCCCTATTTGTACCCCCATCATTTCAGACTTTTTCCAGATTTTTTGCTCTAAGAGGTTGAGAGGTATGATTCCATGACTTTCCAGATGAGACTCTTCAGGCTGGTGTGCCTATAGTTCCTTGGAATGCAGGTTGGTCTATCTTTATGGAGCAGCATTACCACTGCTATGTGCCAAACCTCAGAGACAAAGCCTGTGGCTAAATGTTAGTTAAACGGTGTGAGGAGTGGGTCTACTAGGGTTTGGTTCTGCTTTGTCAACACCCAGGTAAGTTGTTGGGCTGCAGGAAATAAACATTTTTGACCATGGTGGAAAAACACCTTCAGTACATGTTCTTTTGTGTGGATGGGAGGCTTGAGTGACTCAGGAATCTGAATCTGTGGACTTAGGAAATAGGATCACAATTCCAATTATTGTTGAAATTGCTTGCTAGTATGCTGGCTATATCTGTTGGGTCAAAATAGGTGGTGCCACTTTGAATACATTCAGAGCAATGTTGGGAGCTACTACTTAGCTTCTTAACATAGCTAAAGAAGGACTTGTAATTGTCCTGAACTGCTTATACTAACCTAAGTTAATGGGCTGTTTTAGTGTATCTAATAGTGTTTTTCATGTTTTTAGTAATACTTTTTTGTACTGTCCACCTTGATATGTGAATTTTTTGAGCTGCTGTAAACTTCAAAGAGATTTTTCGTATTCTAAATGTTATCTTGATGAATAACCAGTGTGGTTTGTTTTTGAATTTTCAATTATATTTAGATCTGGTTAAGACTTCCAGTTCTATACATTAATCTAAATGAGTGTAGTACTCCTTGGGAAAGCTAACTGCTTTGACAACACTTGAGCCAGTACCGCTATAACTGAATGTTAAGATTTCACCATAGAATTTGATGAGATTAAAACATGGTTATGTAGTGTATAGTTGTTTGCTCTTTTATGCTTTTGCTGTATACGAGTTTCACTTTTAATTATTCTAATTCAGTCATATACTTATTTGTTTTACTTGTTTTATTTCAGAATTATTATTACTACAAACATTAATAAAATACATTTGAAAAAAATGCATTTGAAATGAATTCAGAGCTAGTGATTTCAGAGGGTTTACAGATTTTGAAGGAAAATGTCACTATTCATTTCTCAATATACCTGGAAATGTCCCACCTCTCCACATTTGTTACACTTCCTGTTATTCCCCTTCTTATCACATTGTACACATCTATGTTTAATACATTAAATCTCTTGACAGTGGACAGGAACTCTTCATTTGGTGTTACTGGTAGCTCAGCAGCAGGACCACTCACTATAGCCAGCTGTTCTTAGGCAACTGCAGCCACCCTCCTCTGTTCTCATGAAATCATATCAGTGGACCAATGCCGCACCTGATCATAACTGTGGCCATGACCCCAACTGCATTCACATCGATGACTAACTGGTTCCAAATCTTCTTTCTGGAATGTCTATAATGATTGTCTGTATTGCTGTCACATTTGCAGTTGTGCAAACAGTGTTACTTTTTGTTCATATATTTTGGGTTAATATTTAAGGGAATAGTAATTTCATTCCTGTGCTTGTTGCTTATTATTACAGGTGATCCTGAGAGTAGAAGTGTATGACTCCTACCATCTGATGTCAGAATATCAGAAGGCTCTGATGATGATGGTGGTCAAATGGAGGCACAGTCAGGGGGTGCAGACATTGAATCTAACACTGAGGTTGTCACTTATACATCCCTCGGATTTCTTTCAGACACAGTCAGTATGCCTACACATACCCAGTTTCACTGTGCCCTCAGATAGTAGACAGGCTGAGGGTGACACAGTTGATCAGGGTAGTGTGTTTACTGTGGTTTCAATGTTGGTTGACTTTGGCCATAGCCAACGTGGGGATGAGGTGCCACATAGAAGGGATAGTAGAGGTGCTCAGAGAAGGCCTGTTGTCTGCCCTTCACCTGATGCTGGCATGTCATTATGTCCCACTCTATATATGTTTAGGGCTGTCATGGAGGCACAGGCATGTTCCACTAGGGCCTCTGAGGATTTGCTTAGGGTTCTAGATGTGGCACAAACTGACATGTGTGACTGCCTACACCATGTGGTCTATTTCATGGATTGGATGAATGCCACAATAGAAGTGGTAGTGTCTGTGATGGAAAGTCTCCTTGGAGGAGGACAGCATCATCGTGGCTGAAGGTCTGCAACATCACCTGGTTTAGCCAATGTGGCCATGCCCGATCCCTCTCTTGTACTGGTCACTACTTCATTAGTGGTTGAAATGTCCACACTGAGACATGGTAGCCCATAGTGTCATGGACCTGGGAGTAGTCACGAGGAGAGCTCATCTGGCAGACGCTACTCATATTCGAGTAGCACCACCAAATCTGACCATGGGCATGCCAGTGTAACTCCTGGCAGAGCCAGTTCTCATGCTTGGGGTGACAACGATGAACTTACACATCTACCATGTAAAGCTCACATTTGTCTGACATGGCAGGATGTAGTGGTAGGACAAAGTTTAGCTCTGTTCATGAAGACACTCAAACACGAATTTCACATAGAGTGCCCATACAGACACCCCCACATACCAGTTACATGAGGCTTTAATGAAGGTCACAGGTCATTCTGTCTCAGTGGTCATTTGATATTCCCTACATTTATGTCTGCCTGTGTTTCTTACTCACACATCCTCACTACCTTAGTGCAGCCTAGACCTCCTGCCCCCCCACCCCGAACCTGTGCAAATGATGAAAACTGTTTCATCACCTTCTTTATATTTTTTTGGATTCAGGGTTACATATGTATATTATATGCTACACAGGATGGAAAGCTAAATGAGTGCTTAGGATATGTTATTTGGAATTTCTTCAGATTTATTACAGCATTTTAGTGTTGTAATTCTAACTTTGAAATCACTGATACAAGAGTCATGCTTACTGCTCCACTTGTGAGAATGTAGGGATAAGTACAGTTTGTACAGAATTTTCTATACTGGCTATTTTAGATGCATGAGTCATGTTAGCTGATAAACTGCATAAATATATATTACATAAGTCAGTCATGTCACATATTGATGTCATTGCTGGAGTACTCACACACATTCTACTTAGGTACATTTTCAAGTAACTGTATGCAGGTATCTTTCATTCCTTCATGTTCTTAAACATTTTTTTTTTGTTTTACAGGTTCAGCACTTACCTTGATAGTCCTGCAGTAAAATATGTTGTCATTTAGTGCTGACTCTGTCTGATGCTAGCAGTACACAACCATTACATAGGTAAGTAAAGGTTGTGAGTGTTGCCTGTCATCAATTTTACTGTATGTATGTGCTTAGGATGAAAGTTGTACCCCTTAGGTGGACAGCATGCATGCTGTCTGTTGCCTCTTGGCAAGACTGAGGGCATATTGTGCACTCCTATGTCCACCTACACCAGCAGCAGCTGGTGGTTCCTGTCTGACACCTCACCTGCATGTGGCTGTGGTGGCTTTGCCAGTGGTGTTGGAATGTTTGTGCCCAGCACTTGGTGTTCCTTTTGCAGCTGTTTTCAAAGGATGATATTGTGTAGGATGGCACAGACTATGATAATTTGGGCACAAGTACTGGAATAATATTGTAGAATACCCACTGATGTACCTAGGCACCAAAAACGTGATTTCAGCAGCCCAAAGACATGCTTTATGACATTTCTTATTTGAGCATGTGTATCTATAGCATTCCTGTGTAGACGTGTGTGTACATTTCTAATGGGTGTTATCAGCCATGGTTTGAGTGCATATCCTGCACCCCCCAGTAAATGGCCTTGTGGGATATCACCCCTGGAAATCCTGTGGAAGAAGTGTGAGTTTTGCCAGATGTAGGAGTTGAGGATACTGCAGGGGTTGCCAGCACACACACATTCAGGATGATTCTCTAAGTATTATACATGAACTGCCAGTTAATAGAGTGGAACCCCTTTTTGTTGATGTATACCCATCCCTATTCCCCGGGTGGTGCTTTGACCTCAATGTGCATGCAGTCTATGGCACCCAAGATGTCAGGAAATTGTGCTATAGGTAGAAATCCTGCATAGTTCTAGCTCTGTCCTCACGGGTACGGGGGAAATATATGTAGTCACTGACATGCTGTAGCATAGCGTTTAGGAATTGGTGTAAGATCCTGGATGCTAATGTCTGTGACAACATCAGCATGGTCCTTCTGGCTCTCTGAAACATTCCTGTAACTAATATTGTAAGTGCTACATGCACTATAGTCTCCACAGATATTGCTTCCCCTCGGTTTGTCCTTCCTCTCAGGTGAGGGCAACAGAGGTTGCAGAGTTTCTGCAGTGTGTCTTACAACCTTCTGCAGAAAGGGAGAAATCTTCACCTTCCTTTGAGCATTGTCTTCTTAAGATATCTGCTATCATGGCTTTATTATATTCATAAAGTTTTTGTTCCAGTCAAAAACAATTATTATCTCCAATAGCTAGACCTACATTATGCATGTCAAGCCATTCCGCACGGACTTCCTTCCGTACTGTATGTTTTTCTTTCTGTAAAATCCAAAACAAACTCTTATACTTAATTTTATAATGTACTTAACAAAAGGTTCAATGATCAAAAAACTATCTCACGTCCATATACTCCTTATAAAGCTGCTGTATTTTTGATTGCAATGTTGCAGCTAGGTACAAAGCCCAGCCATGTGTTCACCTTCATTACCCACCTTAGTAGAACACCATACAGCGACATGATATGTAAAAAAAAGAAAACTACAATCTGCTTAGTTAAAGTCATAGAAAAAGATAAAGACATCAATATCAAGACATAGCTGAAATATTTAAATAGGTGTTCCTTCCCTACTTACAACTAGAACATGTCCACAGTTTCTATGTCAAAAACATTTTATTTCATGCTTTAACATTACAATTGCAGTCTTCTACTACAACATCCGTATTCACCAATAAAAACTGTTTCATATTTTAAAATAAGTTTAATCTACCCAAAACACACATGGGATCATAAAAAGTTAACCTTCACACTATGTTTACCCTAATCCTGCAACTCAAAATTATCATCTCCTTGGTTTCACTATTATAAAGTCTAACACACTTACATCATAAAATAAAAAAAAAAAAACAAACAGGTAATGCCAGAACAATCTTCCCTCCCCATACTCCATACTACTCTTCTATTCCCCCCAAAATTCTCCCTCTGAAAGTCATGTAAGAATATCACATATAATAAATTATATCCAAATAATCTTTCTGCACCACTTATATACAATGAATCTTGTAATCCTTTTTAATACTGCAAGAAATAATACTATTAAAAATAACTGAAACTACCATAAATAACCTGTCCCTGGGATTCAACAAACTCTGTGCAGGCTTTGCACAAAGCCTACATGGAGTTTACATGTGTGCACGGTGGTGTGCGGTGAGCAGCAGCTTGCATTGCATGTTTATACTGCGCACTGTGTTTAGCGAGACTTTGTGGTAGGGAACAGTGCTGCTGGCCAGGAAACTGTGTAAGTGAACACAGATAGCACTCCTGTTTAAATCAGAGCACTGAACAGTCCATGGTTTTCAGCGGAATACTACAATGATCATTAGGGCTTCACAGATAGCTCTCAATGTCTTAACGCAAGACATCTGGACAAAGGCCAATATAATTGGGGTACAATGACCCAGAAATAGGGACATGTTTGCCCTATAGAAATGTGCTAGAATAACCAGGGGGTTGTGTTAATATATATCTTCTGAAGGATCTGAACTTCAAAACTCAAATGTATGTAATATTGAGTCACCTCAGTCCTGAGATCATCCCAGTGATATGACAGAAAGCCACAAATTTGATAAGGAAGACATCTGGACATTCCGTGAAAATCTGGAAAGTTAAAAGGTATGAATGCTAGCTATATGGTCCAAACAGTACAGGACAGTGTATTTACAATGCAGAGTATTGTGAAATCTCATTCCTGGGATTCTGTACTGAAGCTGTGTAAATGATCTGTAACTGGACATGGATTACCATGTAAAATGAACACTCAGGGGAAGTGTGTGTATTGAATAGAGGCACACAGATGAATTTTAGG
Organism: Protopterus annectens; assembly: GCF_019279795.1. NCBI lineage: Eukaryota > Metazoa > Chordata > Ceratodontiformes > Protopteridae > Protopterus > Protopterus annectens. The sequence goes on along the minus strand of NC_056727.1, from coordinate 283,642,453 downwards.
AAAGAACACAGGGAAAGAGGACAGGTGAAACAACCCAATGTACAGCAGATGAGGGCATGTCAATTGAAGATGGTTGTAGCAGCAACACCAATCACATATCTATATGGTACAGTAGGGATTGCACAGTGAAAATGTGTATTATGTGACTGTCACACAAGGTGACATAGCAATGTGGAGAATGTCTGTGTGAGATAAGCATCTTTAGCTGAATAATGCAGAGGACATATATCAGGGATTTGACATACAACTGGGGCAGGGTGAATACTGCGAAGCTGTGCAAACTGATTTGCCTGAACATGAGTGCACTTTTAGCAGAGTTCTTCAGTTAGTCTGACACAGGTAAAGGCTCATGGATAACATTAAAAGAACCAACCACAATCATGGACAATATCAGAATAATACCACTAGTTTCTCATCCAGGAAAAAAGAGGTCATTGTTCCCCTCTACTCGTCACTCATTAGACCCATTATAGAGTACAATGCCCCTTTTGGTATGAACCTCACAAGACATCTACAACAACTGGAAAGGCCACAGAAATACCTCACAAAGAGGATTACCAGCCTCAAACAGATGCCCTATGCAGACCGTCTCAAAAAACTGCACCTTTACTCCACTGCATATCGCCTACTCAGATGCGATCTCTGCCTAACACACAAAGCTATGTCAGACCCAGAGCTTTTAAACATGCTCCACTTAAAGAAATCCCAATCCCTATGAGCTACACAGTCTAGGGACCTAAACCTTGTCACCACAATAAACAGAACATGCTGGAGGGATAAATTCCTATCCCAGAGACTTCCCATACTCTGGAACAAACTACCTATCTATATCAAACAAAGCTCCTCATTAGTGCTCTTCAAGAAAAATATTGATGATTGGATGGGAGATAGGAAATTCACCCCGGGGATCACTTCTCTGGCTCTGCTCAACAGTGGCACAGGAAAATAATTTTCTTGGGTGGCGAAAGCGAGGGTACCTTTAGCTAGGCTTATGTAGGCCATAGGGCCAATAGCCTAGTACCTACCTATGAACCTATGAATCCCATGCCTCTGACATAACATTTGTGATTTAGAGTGATCAGAGATGATTCTGCACAAACACGCTTATGCAACTATTTTGATACATCCAAATTCTATGAGGGTAATCACTCACACTGTCTTGGCACTGTGCATTGTATATATATATATATATATATATATATATATATATATATATATATATATATATATATATATATATATATATATATATATATATATATATATATATAGTACAATCCACACTGTCACAAATGTTATCTATCTGATTAATGTTGTCAAATACCTATGTATGTAATGTGTACATCACCAGAACAGGTAGCACACATGCATCTGGTATAGCAACTTGATGGGGGTTCTGCACCATCAGTCATATTTATGCCACAAAAAGAATACCTAGGTATGGCCTATAAGCTGTGTGACAGCTCAGGAGACAAAGGGGGTACACTTCAGTTACACATCAGTAGAAGATGTGTAGGGAGATACATTAAGAAGGCTGCATTGTACTCAGTTATTGGTGTGATGAAGGCTAGGAACTATGGAGGTTTCATGGCCTCTGATGTGGATGTCCTTCACATACTCAGTACATGTGTTACGTACAAGGGAGGAGTCAGCACTGTCACCATATGGTGATGGATGTTTCACTTACCATCTACCTCAGCGACACAGGTCACATACATATTGGTCTGATTATAGGGTGTGATATCCACATTATACTTGAGTTGTGTATTTGTTTTCCTGATGTACAAGCCCCCATTTTCTTGTCATTGCAGGTGTTGTTATGGCTGTGGCAGCAGTCTTTTGTATGTGTTTTAATACTGTCTGTATTATACTACTATCAAAGTTGGAGTTAAATATTGTCCACAATCTATAGTCCTTCAGGCAGCTGTTTGAACACAGGATGTGTGTGTCATCTGTGATGTCCATCACTTAAATAAAGGACAGGAAAGGGCTTAGCAGATAGCCCTGATGCATGGATCTGATCACTGGACCTGAGATATAGGTCATGTAACACTTTCAACATAGTGAGATGCCACGTATGTGAGACATTGATTTACCCACTTTGTGATATAGCTGTTTATGGCCACATCTGATGGTGTTGATTGAATACCTCAGTGTGGATTTGTGTCAAATACTTCGGCCTGGTCAATTTCCATATGATGATAATGGTGTCATCATGCATACCACAAGACTAATTACATGACATTCCCTAATTTACTAATCATTCTTAAGTTCGCTGTGTTAACCACCTTGCAATGCCACTCAGAAGGTTTGCTCAGCACCCAACAGAATCAATTGACTGTATCCTGTTTCAATTATTGGCTGTCTGGGTCCTGTCTGCAGGTATTCTGTCCACTTCCTGGGTGGGCCAGTTGTCCAATTTGCACACTGCCACACTTTGTGCAAATGAGATAAGCACAGCTAAACCTGACATTCATTTTTCTCCATTTCCCGTGTTTGTGCTAAGTAGCACATCTCACAAACACCACCCCAAAAAAAAAAAAAAAACAAAAAGGAAAAGGGACAAGTAGTTGAAATAAAGAAATTCAATCTATGACATACACACTAGAAAATGTTTCACATGAGATATTTCTACGTAGATCTGCATTTGAACTCTCACTCCAATGAACTTTCAGAACAAAGGAAGGGTGTCTTATCCTTTTTTGCCTCACAAACAACTTTGCAGCAAGGAACTGACATCATTCTGCATACAACCAACTGCAACATCATCTACAGTAATATGAAACATACAACTGTTATTTGTACATTTATTATTTTTGGATGTAGTGCACTAAATGATCACACAACCAGTTATGATTATTGCTTACAAATATGCAGCTCTTTCCTACCTCTCTGTGTTTGCTGGTCATTCTTTTCTTATCTGACCAGTAATCTGAGACATGCAGTCTGTAAGCCATTATATATCATCTGCCTTAAAATGTGTGAGGATATTAAATGGAAATAATATCATATGCAGTTGCCAACAAATGAAGAGGAAGCTGGATGTTAATGAACAGAAGCTGTTAACTGTTTGCTGCTTATTTACATTTCCATCCTTACATCTAACACTTTGTAAGTCTCACCTGACATACCCACTGTGTAGGGCAGCCTGCAATGGTGTTGTGCTTTCCTTCTCCCAACCAGTAATCATTCACAGTTGTGATCCATTAAAAACATCTGCTACACAGAGCCAATAATTTGGAATTCAGCAGTTCTAATCAGTTCACACCTGGTTTGCATCTTCACCATGCTAACAGCCATGAATCTACACCACATAAAAAGGCAACCATGTAGCTAGGAAAACTTAAGGTGAAGAGACTTGTTTATATGGAGAACACAGAACAGAGGCTATTACTTTAGGATATATCTGCACAGAGGATTACTGAACTTGAGAAGGTATGCTTGCATTTTGCCAGCTACATACAGTATATCCTGGAATGTAATTAAGAAAAATCTGAAACAAAGGCTTTTGCACTTTTATCTGCATGTATTAATTAGAAGTGTACTGATAACATGGGCATGCTTGTCAAGGAACTTCACAGGTATACATGATTGGCAATACCTTAAAATGGAATCTTCTGTGATAAATCTGTAGACATGTTTCAAGTCAGTTCATTTGATAGCACTTTTAGCATTTCAAAGATGGCCTTATTAGCAAAATGTGCCATTTGCCTGTTCTTTTGGTTGTATGTGTGTGGGCAGACCATGCTGCATTTCTGTTATGGATCAAACAAGAATATGTTGCTATTTTTATTCTCCTTTTTTGTGCATGCAGCCTGTTGTTCATATTTCAGATCTATACATTGTGTGTAATGTTTCTCCAGTGGGTAATACTCAGATGCTACCTTTTCTGCTTTGTCTGGGAACAGTTATTCTGTATTTATGTGATACTTATGTGTATTATCTTTCTGTTGTCTTTTGGGACACCTAGGACTACACCACCCAGGTATCTCAATCCTTGAAGACCACTCTTCAGTGATGCTGGAAATCAGATTATTGTCAACACTTTTAGGCAACATAGTGCCTTCTTGCTTGAAAGGGGATGGGGAGATATGTCACTCAGAATGCATATTTGATGGCAGATTGTCAATTATGTCAATGCTGTGGGTGGCCATGGCAGGACATATGAGCAGGTGCATCATAGGGCCACTGACATAATCTCATCTGCTCAGAAGAGGGCAGCTAAAGTGGGTTGTGATCAGATGGATACTGGGGGCGGCTGCTAGAGAGCCACCACTAACACTAAATGAAGAGTTCCTGTCCACTGTCAGGGATGCAGACAGCTCCCATGAAAGTGTAGAACAGCATGACCTCAACATCAGTGTGACAGTTTCAGGGACAGCAAGCATGTCCCAGGAAAAGCTTCAAGTAGGATTTAGTATCTCAGTAGTTGAATACTGTTGCATAGTGCAACAATTGAAATCAATTTGTTACTTCTGTTTCATAAGAATTTGTTTTGGGGGGATTGAAGATTGCTACAGTTAACAAACACATTCAGATGTATTAGATTAGGTAGAAGTTATCATCCAAGTTCTTGTTGAAAGTATAGTTAATGGACATTAAAGTGGCAAAAGTATTATCCCTGCATTACTGTTAATTGTGATGATGTTTTCATTACTTTTGCTTAACATTTTCTAGGTCCATCTGGCATGCAGAGGATAGCCTCATCTGTAGATGGTAAACCAAACATTTTTATGTCAGTACTGATGAACAATTCAAATAAATATTTTAGTGTGTGATGGTGATGTTAGGACAGTTGTGTCTATTGCTGTATGTCTAATAGTGACAGCACTGTTATGTTGTTAGCATATATTGGAGTATAGTAGTTTAGATATTAATTGTTCTTGTGTTTGTTGCTTATTATTACGGTGATCCTGACAGTGGAAGTGTGGGACATCTACCACCTGCCAGTGTTTTTGCAGACTCTGATGATGATGGTGGCCAAACAGTGGCACAAGGGGTACAAAGGTTGAATCTGACACTGAGGTTGAAATACAGCTATCCCCTGAAATTCCATTGGACACAGCCAGTAGGCCTACACCTGCCTATTCCGGTGAGCCCACAGCTATTGGACAGGTGCAGGGAAAACAATTGATCAGGGAAGTGTGATTACTGTGGCTTCAGTACCTGTTGAGTCTGGCCTTAGCCAAAGTGGAGGGCTATTAAGGGGTACTCAGAGGAGGCCTGCTGTCCATCCTCCACCTGATCCAAGTGTCTCTTGCCGTGCCAGTCAATGTATGTTTAGGGCCATCATGGAGGCACTGGCATGTTCTCATAAGTGCTCCAAAGAAATGCTTAGGTTTGTAGATGTTGCACAGGCTGACATGCATGACTGCCTCCACCGTGTTACCGAATCAATGGATAAAATGAATAGCATCCTCGTGAGGGGAGCTCATCCAGTAGACATCAGTCCTATTCTGACTGTGGGAGCTGACATGCCAGTGCAACTTCTGGCAGAGCCAGTTCTCAACGATGAGCTGCCACCTCCACCATGTACGGCTTATACCTGTCTGACATACCAAGATGTAGAGCTAGCACAGAGCTTGGCTGTGCTCATGCAGACATTCACATACCATGTTTACCTGGAGGAACCCTACAGACACACACACACACAAGAGTTACATGCTTCAGCCATGCAGGTTAAAACTCATTTTGTCTCACTGGGCATTTGTTAGTTCATACAAATGTCTGACTGCTTCTCTTTCTTACTCACATACACTCACTGAAATTTTGAGACACCCTAGGCTTTCTGCCCCCCCCCCCCACCACATGACACCCATGCAAATGGTGATAATTGTGCCATATCCCTGTTTTGTTTCTTTGGATTTAGGGATACATAAGCTTTGTGTCTGATGCTCAGGGTGCATAGCTGATTTAGTGCATGGTATAGCTGCATTTGTGATGTTGAACTGGTAATTGCACCTTTGACTTATATTGGTCTTTGAAAGTTAGACAGTTGATAGCATTAACATTTTTGAACTTTATTGTGAATGATCTTGTGAGGGTTGTGAAGTCTGAAACCGAAATATGTATTGTTACTTTCTAACTTCTCTCTTTAATGATTTCCCAGTACAAACGTATGTGCTAAACTGTGGGTATGCAGTGACCATCACTACTTTTGAGAGGTATGACTGTGTGAATCTCTGATGCCTGAGGCCTACTACATAATAATGGACACATATAAGTCAAATAAGTCTCTGCTGTCACATGTTAATGTAATTTCTGTACAAATCTCCCATCTTTTACTTGTTTCCACTACCAATTAACAAAATGCAAGGATATGCCACTCATTCATATTATTACACAATACACTGCAGGTTCAATACTTACCTTGTAAATCCAGCTGTTGCAACAGTTTTAGTTCAGGGCTGACTCTGTCTGATTCAAGCAGTACACAGCCAGTACATTAGAAGGTAAAGTTGTGAGAGTTGCCTGGCAACAATGTTAGTATAAGTATATGCATAGGAAGGAGGTTTTAGGCCCTTAGATGGTGAGTGAGTGTGCTGTGTGTTGTCTCTTAGCCAGTGTGAGGGCATATTGAGCATGCCTACATCTGCCTACACTCACAGCAGCTGCTGGTTCTCCCTCTAACTTCTCATCTGCATGTGGCTGTTATGACCTTGGCATTGGTGGTGGGATGTGTGACCTTCCCCTTGTTGATCCTGCTGAAGCTGCTTTCTCAGAATGATGTTGTGTAGCATGGGACATACTGTGAATAATTCACTACATGTCCATGGATTGTTACTGCAGGGCTCCCTCAGATGTATCTAGGTACTGGAATCGTGACTTCAGCAGCCCAACCACATCCTCTATGATATTTCTTGATTGTGTGTGTGTCTCATTATGGCATTCTTCAGCTGGTGTGTGTGCACTTCTGATGGGTGTCATCAGCCACGGTTGCAGTGCATAACCTGCATCCCCCAGTAAATGATCCTGTGTGATACCCACCCTAGCAAACATCTGATACAGTTGGGAGGTGTGCCAGACATGTGAGTTGTGGAAACTGCCATGGTTGGCAGTGCACACATTCAAGATGGTTCCCTTAGCATTACACATGACTTGGCAGTTAATAGAGTGGAAGCCATTTCTATTTATGTAGAACCTTCCCTGTTACCTGGGTGGTGCCATAATTTCTACATGTGCGCAGTCTATGGCACCCGGTACTTTAGGGTAGTGTGCTACAGGGTAGAACTCCTGTATATTTCTGGTTCTATACTCAGGAGTACAGGAAAATATATGTAGTCACTCTCATGTTGGAGCATGGCATTCAAGAACTGATGGAGGATCTTGGATGCTGATAGCTGTGACACCCCTAGCATGTCCCTGTTGGTCTCTGAAAGGTACCTGTAGCTAAGATTCTAAGGGCTACATATATCTTTGTCTCCACTGGGATGGGTTGCCCTTGGTTTGCCCTGGCTCTGAGTTGAGGATGGCAGAGGTTGCAGAGTGCCTGTAGTGCGTTTCTATCCACCCTGTAGCATTCTATAATTTCCACAACGTGTAGATTGTGATAAGTTAAACAGGGTCTGAAAACTCTTCTCCTTCTTGGCCATGGTCTATTAGCAGCAGCAGCATAGACTTTAGCCTGTTGCACATGTGCATGAATCAAAGCAACAGCAGCCCCTAACATTGTTTCTGTGTAGACTCCTTTCTGTGGCTGTATTCCAGTAAGTTGTGGAATTTGAAGGTAAAACCAGAACTGAGTCTGGACGGTCACTTAATAGCTTGTTGAACAGCTCCTCCATCTTGGATTGGTTGATTAGCATGCAATTCAGCTGCTTATGCTATAATTAGCATGCCATGGTGTTTAGCTAGTTTGTGTGGTGGTGCACGACTAGCACATGATGTAAATGGACTGTGTAGGCTTTATTGAATCTGTTTGTATATCTTTCTTTATATTTTGTTTATCATAGAACCAATTTCCTTTTTCTTAACTCTGTCCCAATACCACCCACGCTCCACCTCCTGTACAGTCAGAAAGGACTTCACCTGATCAGTCATAACTACAGTAGGCCAATGCCTATATAACTCCTTTGGCCAAGACCAAGATCCATTATTATCTTTACCATGTTGTTGACATGATCCCTTTGTAAAAGTAGAAACAACAGAAGTTAAAAAATATATGTCACCCTCTATAACATTGTTATACAGCATAATTGTACTAACTTCAGAAATATCTACCAGTCTAACCACAACAGAAATATTTTCTTCCACCCCAACATCCCCTTCAGTTGAACAATTAAACTGTAAATATCAGACATTTTACATTTAGTGCAGGTTGCAGTACAGTGTTTCTCACCACATTGTACATATTGAAGTTTATCACAACTGTTAATAAGATGGGCATCAGATCCACAAAAAAAGCACATCTTAGGGTGACCAGAAAAGCTCATTAGAAATCTGCTGAAATAAAATTAGTTGTATTGTCATGTGTTTTCTGAAGAACAAAATCCTTATAATTTTCAATGCAGTTTAAAATTGATTCTTCACAGTTTTGCTGCAAAATTGCAGATCTTACGTAGAAGCCATCGCAGGCCTGGCAAAACCTAAGATATACTACCTCTTTAGAGTAACAATAATATTTTTTCTTTGATCTAATTTTTCCAAAGTTCCTAATAGTGACACCTTCTGTGTACAACATGTGTCTGCACTGGGGACATCTACCACATTTGTAACTACCTCCAGTCTCATTCAGGGGGTTTGTCCTTTCCAATAATCCCTTAACTCATTACAGCTGAGTGATGTCTCCAGGCGTTTTTGCAATTACCTCCTGCTACACCTCTAGGCATCAAATATTACTTGTTCATACTTGCATTAATAATTCCAAAACCATGCTACATAATAGGTATCAGAATATTTTATCTTGAAGCATACATGATGTCAAACACAACTGTATTGATATATGACCACTGTCAATGAGTATTTGTTAGAACTGTAAAGTGGTAACTTCATTTGTTAAAAGCTGAAGCCACACCCACTGGGAGTTAAAGGTATACACTCAAAAGAGCTATACTAGAGGGAATGAGTTAAAAGACACCTCTTTCTTGTAAAATATCTTCAGTGTCGTACCTAAGGTAGTAGCCGCCCCTGGGTCCAGACTAAAAATATCCCAGTGCCTATAAATGATGTTTCTAATGTCATAGACATCAGTATTGTATGGTAGTAACATCACTCTTCCAAACCCAGGATCACTCATGTTGTCCCTTCCTTCCAATAAGTTGAGGTCAATACTCAACACGCTGTGGTACACACTCTCCCTTCTCTTGAACTTTATTTTATCCATGATGTTCTTAATAAATACTTCAGGATAACCTCTCTGAACCAACATACCCTGCAGCACTGTACATTTGCTTAAAAAGTCATCCCAAACAGATATCATCCTAGCCAATCTAACATATTGACCCTTTATCAGAACTTTCTTCTGGTGGATGGGGTGCCAGCTGCTAAAATGCAGCAAAGAGTTGGAATAAGTAGGTTTTCTATATAACAAGAATGAAAAAAGTTTATGGTCGTAGTCCTTTTTAATTGTAACATCTAAATAATTCAATTTATCCTTGTTGACTACCATAGTAAATTTCAAAAAGGTGGTTGTGTTGTTTATGTATTCAAAAACTCTACCAAGTTTTCCATTCCATCCTTCCAGAATAATATAATATCATCCAAATACTGTCTGTACAGTACCCAGGATTCTCTGTAAATGGAACCAAGGTTATAAAGATTCTCCCATTGGGACAACACTATATTTGCAAATACTGAGACACAGCATGCCCCCATTGCCACCCCTTGTGTTTGCCTAAAACCTTGCCCCTCAAAGGCCAAAAAATTATTTTCTAACACCATTTCCATGCATGTTATTAAAGTGCCTATGGTATTGTAGTCAAAAATCAGTGTTAGTGACCAAATAGTCAGAGAACCACTCTAATCCCTGTTCATGTGCTATAACAGAGAATAAGTCACATATGTCAATACTCACCATCAATAACCCATCACCATAAAGTTCCTGCTTTATTTTAGACAAAAAGTCTTAGGAATCTTTAAATAAGTAGGGCCTTGCATCCAAAACATGCGTCACTTTGGAATCAATAAATTTTGCTATACAGAAGGTCTTCGATGTCTTGGCATCAACTATTGGACGTAGTGGGGGTCTGGTAATGTTTTGTGAATTTTGGGATCCGTGGATGTGCAGTGTGCAAAAAGGTATGTTCCTCTATCATGATTTGCCCATTTAATAACAGGTCTTCCAACCCCAGATCAATATTCCGGTAGGCTAAATTCAATTCATTACGAGGAACCTCTCCGTATGTATAACTGTACAAAATCTCCAACATTTTGTTGATGTAATCATTCTCATCCATAATTACCATGCCCCCACCCTTGTCGGGTTTCATCACCCTAATCTGATTATTAGTGATAATTTGCTGTAATAGCTAGTTCTCATCCACTGTTAAGTTCTGTACTTTAAATTCATTGGGATCATTTATAGGAACTGGAATAATTTTAGTCTGGACTCAGGGGCAGCTACTACCTTAGGTATGACAACGAAGATAGTTTACAAGAACGAGGTGTCTTTTAAGAGATTATTGGAAAGGACAAACTCTCTGAATAAGACTGGAGGTAGTTACAAATTTGGTAAATGCCCCCAATGCAGACACATGTTGGACACAGAAGGTGTCACTATTAGGAACTTTGGAAAAATTAGACCACAGAAAAAATATTATTGTTACTCTAAAGGGGTAGTATATCTTGGATTGTGCCAGGCCTGTGATGGCTTCTATGTCGGGAAAACCAAGAGGTCCATCAAACAGAGAATTTACCAACATTGTTACGACATAGCCAACAAAAATTTAAATAATGCTTTATAGAGGCATATACAAGAATTTCCTGACCATTTTTTCAAGTTTTCTCTTATAGATCATGTAGATCTGGGTAAAGGAAGGGGTCCAATAGATGAATACTTGGAATTTATTGAGATGAAATGGCAGGTCAGGTTAAATTCTACAAGTTTTCCTGGTTTGAATGATAAAATAACACTTTCTCCCTTTTTAAAACTTAAATCCATGTATTTAATATAATGGCCATGTAACTGTTTTATTTGTATGTAAGGTTACTGAGATTTTTACTGCCAGGAGGTTAATTGTTAACCTAGTTTTAAAACTTTGTAGCAGGGGTGGGGTCTACTGTGTGTTAACTAATTATGACTCTGAGTTGTGTATTTATATGATGACACCAACGTTTTTAATTCATTCTGAAGACATCTGTGTACAAGAAAGACGAAAGCGCTAAATAAATTCTTTTACTTGGATTATTGCTGCTGTCTTGGAGTTGGTTCACTCATTTTTGCTGTTTCCCAGTTTGTGCTTTTTGATGTTTTTAATTGCCATGTCATGTGCAATGCTAATGGAATCATCCTGAATGAGTGAGCTGGCAAACCTGTCAGTTACCACAACTGCCATATCTGGCACAACTCACTGCTCTACCAGAGGTTTTACAGGGCTGATATCCCACAAGGACATTTATTGAGGGATGTAGGGTATGCACTCAAACCATCGCTGATGATGCCCATCAGAAATGCACACCTGCCCCTACAGAAAAATGCTATAATGAGGCACATGCTCAAATAAGAAATATTACAGAGGGTGTGTTTGGACAGTTGAAGTCAAAATTTCAGTACCTAGATACATCAGAAGGGTTCTGCAGTACAATCCCAGTATTAGTGTTGAAATTAGTATGGTCTATGCTATCCCACACAATATCATCCTGTGAGAATGGCTGCAACTGGAACACCAAGGGCTAGGATCAAATGTTCCACCACCACTGGCAAGGTAATCACATCCACATGCAGGTGAGGAGTGAGACGGGAGCCATGGCTGCTATGGGTGTTTGAAAACATAACCTCACCCAATATTCCCTTTCCCTGGCCAAGAGGCTTAGGATAATGCACATGCTGACAACTTTTGTCCTATGCAGATACAAACAGTAAAATTTATGCCAGGTAATGCTCACAGCCTTTACTTACCCATGTAATGGCTGTGTACCGCTATCATCAGACAAAGTCAGCCATGAATAACAAAAGCTCTAAATGCAGGACTATTGAGGCAAGTGTTGAACCTGTAAAAGAAAATTAAATGTGTGAGAATATGAATGAATGGCAGATATGATCATACTTTTACGTAAATGTGCCCAAGTAGAATGTGTGTGAGTTGTCCAGCAATGACATCCATATGTGACATGACTGACTTATGCAATATATATTTCTGCAGTTTATCAACTAGCATGACTCATGTATCTCAAATACCCAGTAGAGAAACATCATTCCAAACTCTGCTTATCCCTACATTCTTACAAGTGGAGCAATAAACATGACTGATGTATCAATGATTTCAAGGTAGGAATCACAAAACTAAAATGCTGTAACAGATCAGACAAATCTCCAAATGACATCACCAATACATACCATAAATACTCAGTTAGCTATCTGTTCTGTGCAACAGACAACATACAGGTACATATTTAACCCTGAATCAAAAATATAGAAACAAAGTGATGGCACTGCAATCAGCATTTGCACAGGGTAGGCATTGTGGAGGAGGCCAATGCTGACACTAAAGTAGTGAGTGCATACAAGTAAGAAAGACAAGATGGCAGAAATGTAGGTAACATGAAATGTGAACTGAGACAGAATGACATGCAACCTTCATTAATATCTCATGTAGATGGTATGTATAGGTGTCTATACAGGCACTCTATGGGAAATGTGTGTGTGAGTGTCTGCATAAACACAGCCAAGCTCTGTGCAAGCACTACATCCTGGTATGTTGGACAAGTGTGAACCATGCATATACGGGTATCAGTTCATTGCTGCCACCCCTGACCATGAAAACTGACATGTCCATGGCCATGGTCAGATGTGGTGGTGCTACCTGAATGTCAACAGTGTCTGCTTGATGAGTTCTCTTCATGACTATACCAGGTCCATGACCCCATGGCCTACCATGCCAGGGTGTAGACATCTAAACCACTGATGGAGCAGTGGAAGTAGGCTACTATGGGAGACGTATGTGCCATGGCCATTGTCATGTTGGATAACACCAGATGGTATTGCAGCCCTATGGCCACATAGATGCTGTCCCCCTCTAAGCAGACTTTCCATCACAGACACTGCCCATTCCAGTGTGGCATTCATCTGATCCATTGAATCAGCCACACAATGAAGGCAGTCACTGACATCAGCTTATGCCACATTTAGAACCCTAAGCATGTCCTTGGTGGCTCCAGTGGGATGTGCCTGAGCTCCATGATGACCCTAAACATCCGTGAAGTAGCAGGTAATGACACAGCAGAATCAGGTGGAGGGCAGAAAACAGGTCTCCTCTGATCACCCCTAACAGCCTTCCTGCGTGACACCTCGCCCCCACTTTGGCTATAGCCAGAGTCAACTGGCACTGAAATTGCAGTAACCACCCTACCCTGATTAACTGTGTCACCCTCAACCTGTCCACTATCTGAGGGCTCAGTGGAATGCCTATGTATAGGCATACTGACTGTGTCTGAAGGAAATCCAGAAGGTGTGAGAGTCACAACCTCAATGTCAGATTCAACCTCTGCACCCCCCCTCCCCCACAGCTGTGCCTCCATTTGACCACCATCTCCATTAGAGCCTCCCAATACTCTGACATCAGGTGGTTGGAGTTGTACACTTTTACTCTCAGGATCACCTGCGATAATAAGCAACAAGCATAGGAATGAAATTACTACTCCCCTAAATATTAACCCAAAATATCTGAACAAAAAGTGACACTGTTTGCACAATTGTAGATGCTACAGCAATGCAGACACTCATTACACCATTCTCACACATACAGATAATATATATGTAAATAAAGCTTAGTAAGAACAAAAACAAAAAAAAATTGCTTACCATGTGCAGATGTCTCAACACTTTGCAGGGAGGATGGGCCTAGAAGAAATGAAGCAATGAAAGGATGGAAATTAAGCATCACAATGAGAATAACACAGGGGACAGTGAATACACAGTTGCCTATATGCCCTGTAATAGATACTGTAAGTGAAACTTGCCTGAGCCATCCACCCACGTCTGCTCCCATTTGCTGTTGAGATCTTTGACAGTGGATGGGAACTCCTCATTTGATGTTAGTGGTGGCTCAGTAGCAGGTCCACCTCTCACAGCCAGCTACTCTCCAGCAACTGCAGCCACCCTCTTCCATGCCTATGAAATCATATTAGTGACCAGATCCTGCACCTGATCATAATTTTGGCCATCCGTAGACATTTTCACAAACCAGGAACCACAAAAAGAAAAGGAACAAGGCACCAGTGAGATACAAAAAAACAGATTTAATAAAAACCTTAGCGCTTTTGTCAGAGTATACCCAAAGACTTCTTCAGAGATAAATAATACAACAAGATCCCCCATTTAAATAACCCTCTAATTAATCATGTGACCAAGTCAGTTGAACATACCAACCATTTAAAAGTGAACATTTCAAACAAAAGCCGGTAGTACCAGCCCTCATCTGCAAAGAGACACAGCAGACTGTGCCTTTATTAAGCCTCCCTCATAGACAGTACCCAAATCCTGAACTATCCCCTAAAACACTTGCATACCTGTAATACCTGAAAAACCCCACTATCCCAAACCAGTGTAAAATCAGCTGTGCTTCAATGAACCCAGATAAAGTAAAATGTACTACACCTGATCAACAATCTTCATTACCTTCCAAATCAGTTTACTGCAAGGATTGCTCCTTCTAACTGCCCTCTACAACCTCACTGCATACCACTCTGATGACCAAATCATCTCCTGTAACCAGTGTATTCAGCTCCACAATGACTTCAAGGGCATTATAAAACCATGCAGAGTCAACTACATGCCATCATGCCACATTGTAACCCCATGTATCACCCAATCCAGTAATAACCAAACGAGCTCTCAATGCCAAAGCAATAACAGTTCTAAATGACTCCCCATCACTACCAACCAAATTAGTATCATTAAACTCCCTTTACCTAGCAATCCCGCCACCACAGTAATTATCTCTTACAAACCATAAAACAGCTCAGCAGTCATCATGATATTCTAGCAACTCAACAAACAAGCCATACTATTTCGTTATTAAACCCAATTGCATACCATCATACCAATGAGATCTCTTTAAAGCAGGTGCAATAGCAAACCAGACATTAAACCAACTAGCCTTTACAACATGAATGATTAAACAACCATCATCATGGCATTGTTCAAACACCATCAGCCATGTATTTCCATATTGGCAGCTGGAAACAAGCCATAATCTCCCAACAACCCCAATGAACCTCCTACACCAGCTAACTCAAACACCAAAGTAAAATAAATACTCCGTGTCCCTAAAACCAGACAAGGGCAATCACCAACTAACCTTAACAGCAGCCCTATCATAGATCACAAACCTTCCTGTCATCCCTCCAACTATCCAATACGAGAGTAGCACCTAAGAACCATCCTTGCCCTTGCTGGCCCTCACCTTTTCATAAGGACTAACCACAGCCATAACAAATTCCACAAATACACCCCTGAATCCCACACCAAAAAATGTATAATCAAAATACAAATCCCTATAATCCACCCTATCCATATGCCACAAGGGCATATCAAAGAACGAAGCCACAAGCAACAAAATTGATAGACCATGTCAACTATTAAAAGTAACCCACTCAGACTGGCCAAAATAAATATGTCCTACATCTGCAAAACTTCACCACTGCCCCAACTGTAATGTGCCTTAATGACCATTGAATAAAATTACCTACTACCTTATAGCTTCTCCAGCACTCAAAACATCCACAAAACAAAAGTATTAACTTTAAAGTCCATTTCAGTCAGGGAATTGACTGTTACAATAATAGAACACTTAATTCTACCATGTATTGTACATTATCCTTTATCACAAATCAAACAAGGTCATAACACATTAATACTTATTCTAGAGTAAACAAAAAGTTGGTTATGCTTCATCATCTTGGACAGTCACGAGTATTTTCTTCTTCCGTATCACTGTGCTTGCCTTTACACCTATCCATTTTTGATTACTCACCCAATGACCCCACCGCTCAATCGACACCAAAGCATGATCATCTGCAAACTCACTGCATCTCACCACTGGAACTCGGCATACCATCATCTACAAAGAAAAGGACAAAATTAAACCCCTTAATAGGAACGAGAAGGCTCCACATTATACCCACTTACTCCAACTACAACCACAGCATTCCAAGACCCTATCTGCAAGAAAGAAAAAGACATGTAAAGCATCCAAAATACATGACATTCCAAGACATCTTCAAGGACCACCTATCCTGCAAACCTGGGAAGAATGTAAAACCGACATTCCATCTATGACAAAGCAGCCATAACTGAAGCAATGCTTCATATGACCCTATAAAATACCCAAGATAAATGTAACTACCAGTGGAATATATTAAAAGTAAACCACACACCTGAAGGTACCTATCCCTATCAACAAACCAGGTAACTTTACAATTCCAGACCACCAATGCTGTGAACATACTACACCTAAAGAAATCCCAATCCCTCAGCGCTACACTCTCCAGGAATCTAAACATTGTCATCACCATGATCAAAACATGCTGGAGGGATAGGTTCCTGACCCAGAGACTCCCCATACTCTGGAATAGACTGCCCATACATGTCTTTGGTCCTCTTCAAAGGAACTTTGATGATTGAATTGGAGATAGGGCATTCACCCCAAGGATCACATCAGTCAGTCTGCTAGACAGGGGTCCAGGGAAGCAAATGAAAGGAAAAGTGCTTTGCCCAACTGACAACGGCCCCACCTAAAACCACATCCACAATGGAACCTCCCTTTCCACCATACGCACCAAGCGCTACTCTTATGGTGTACAAATTGCCAACACAACAGGATTTGCTTTAACATACCCTCTCTAAAAGATTCAAAGTCCAAAACTAAAATGTACTTCACTGCCCAGTGCCTAGCTCTCAGCCTTCCATTTCCAAAATGAGAAACTAACATTTGAATTGTGAAAAAAAAAATACTAACGGCTTACAAACAACTCCAGCTAGGAAGGCCATAGGATGGTTAAAATTTTGCTAGTTATACTTCTAACAAGGATCTCTTAATGAATTAATACAAGCTGCACCAATCCTAAAGGTTTCTCATTTGTACCGTTGCTCCTGCCCATCACACCGGCAACTTGCATACCCCCCCTGTACTACTGCAGCCTTCAAAGCAATCAAACCCACCTTGGGGAAACATTCCATCCCCACATACTGCCATGCCACCACTAATGACCACAAAACACAGCTTTCAAAACAGACAAGTGCATAAAACATTTAACTGAGTAATAACCATCTGCAAAAAAGAAAAGGAAATACTCTAGCCAAAATTGTTTAAAATGACACTGCTACCAAAATTTCCCAGTTCTGTCCGGGGATAAAATATGCTAAATAAAATATTTAAATTGATAACCATCTAATATTTAAATCATAATATTCCCAACAAGTGAAAGGATTTGTTGATTTGTGGGGAATCACTTTGATATACCTGCTTATACTAAAACACAAGAGTAGCTACAGACTTCATGAAGCACCCTAATAGGAAGATGCCCCCAACTATGCTCCTCTACCTCTTATAGCAGAAAGGCAAACAGTGCCCACATCAAATGTAAATGCCCAAAACTGGAGTGACTTCAAATATCACTCCCACAGACTTAGACCATTGTTAGAATTAAAGGTCTGGCTCTAACATGAACACTCTGTAGAGCTTGAATTAAAAATGCATTTAGAATCACACACAAAAAAAAACATTTAATTAATACAAAAGAGGAACTAAACTTATATCTCTGTCATTAAAATTACACTGTAAAATACATTCTTGTTAACACACTATTAAAATCAGTTTAACAAATATGCATTTGAAATGATGATTCAAAACTGAATTTTCCTACAAATATTAGCTGTGCAAAACATTTAAACAAAAATTATGTCTCACCCTTTTTAGCACCAGCAAACTATTACTGCATGACTCTGCCTCTATTCTTGGAACACTAATGTTTTCATTCAACTACTGCCTTAGCTGACAATTAATTTTTTTCTTTTAATTTTCCATAAAGGAAGTGCTACCTAGACTGAGCATGCACACCACTGAACTATCACCAGAGCATGCCTGCAGACTGAGAAAGCAGTCAAACCATATTTCAGTTGACTGGCACACAGCATGTACTGAAAGGAACATCACCCGACCGCCGTGCCTACCAAGCAACCACTGTCCCAATGATTGGGATCTTTTTTATTTGCAGCCAACAAAATATGGCCAGACCTAACTGTTGCCTCCTAACTAGGAAGGTGATGGAACAACAGGAATGCACCCCCCCCAGCGAAAAGTAACCTGCATAATTTAATGCCTGTCCTGTATCCACTGCAAACTCAAGAAAATTACCAACTCTAGGCGTAACCGCCCAAAAGATGAGTTAAACCCGGACACATACCTTAACTGTCCCACTTTGCTTCATATCCCTCCTCCATTCGCCACAAAATCAACAACTTTCAGGCAAATCAACAATGACCTAAGAATTTAAGTCAGCAGCAATGCCATGCCTTCTGGTTTCAGATCGCATTGCCTTCAGAAAATGTATGTCAATACAAACGCTTTTATTCGCGCACTCCAAGTTCCTCAGGGCACTATATACAATCTATCCCCATCTTTGGACCTCTGTCCCCAACTATGTCAGGCTCTGTGTATATTTCTTGCTCAGCTAGGCTGAGAGGTATGCCTGGACACTCTACAGAAGCTCTGTACCATTGTGAGACATGACGGCCACAATCCTCTGACTGTCACTGCTACTGTGCATGCGTGGCAACAATACTCACACCGCCTTGCTCAGAGCCCCTGAAAACCATTCACAGCTACACTGAGGAGAATACCTCAAACTGAGCATGGTAGACTAACCTCACCAGAGACTCCTGAACCCGAGTGAGCCACAAAACCACCACCACCAACGAGAGGAGAACCCCTATTAGAAAATAAAAAAATATAAATAACACGCAATGGAATCACATCGCTAATTTAAGGCTTTTTTTTTTGCATCAAGAGAAACCCCAAGTACACAGAGCATGCACGCAGCCCCTACTGTCACAACAGTGTACCTCAAGCCTGTGAAAGCAAAAAGAATAGGATCGCTAATCTAAAGCAAAAGAACTAACAGGACAGCAGCTTGGAAACACATACCCACACGCTACCAACGGAGGTGACCATTTAAACATCAGCACGGCGATAAAATTCTGCCGACCCAAGAGCATTCATCTACTTCTCTTACAAGGTTAGTAAACCAAATTAAACACCTAAGCTTCCATCGAAAGTCAGTAAATTAACAGCTTTGCATTAGCATCACTCTCCAGAAGGATAACAGCTGAACCCATGAAACAGAAGTGCGCTTCTCTGCCCATCCATACCCTTGAGAGAGATACTCTGCTCACTAACCCCACAACTACAACTACAATCTCCACCGATGTAGACCACCCTTACATCAGTCCCCTTTGTTGACCCAGCAACAAATGTAAAAAAAAACATATATATATATATATATATATATATATATATATATATATATATATATATATATCACTGCCATAGTATCACCAGTCCCTGTTATTGAGCATCACTCACCCCTTCCATACTCACCCATTCCAAAGCCTACCTGAACACCAATATCTGCAGGATGTCATGGACGAAAAACTTGCTTTAGAAAGTTCACGCCAAAATGTGACTCCTACTCTCATTACACTTGACAAAACCCTCTAATCCCCTCCCTATTCTAAACTCATTTCCTCCTAACATCCCTCCCTCACATTTAACCTTATCCTACCCTTATTCTTTTAATCCCTCCTCTCCCATGTATCTAACACCACTGAAGATGTCCCAGGACAAAAGGGTCTGTTCCAAACCTCATTTACCTCTGAAGAAGTCTTTGGATATACTCTGATGAAAGCACTAAGGTTTTTATTAAATCTGGTTTTCTGTATCTCGCTTGCATCTTGTTCCTTTTTTTTTGTGATAATTGTGGCTATGCCCATCAACTGCATTTACATAGGCGATTAACTGGCCCCAAATCTCCTTTCTGATAGCCATATTCCTGGCCTCTCTCAAGCAGGAAGGCTCCATGGCACCACAGTAGCTGGATGATGACCTCATTATTAGCATAACTAAAAGGGGGGTTTTGAGGATTTATAGGCTTGGGTGCCATAATTCTATGTGACATAAAACAAAGAAGGATAAAAAAACATTAATATTGAGTAAGTAATGTATTTGTTCACAAAAAATAATCTGTGTATCCTTTGTCAACATAAAGCACTTGAAACACACTTCTCATGTAGGACAACATAATGGTAGGTCAATTCCCCCCCCCACACACACGCACACAGTTGAAGGTTTGTACAAACCAAGGAATACCACATATGTATCACACTCTCTACACAATTTCAAAAGAAAAGCATTTGAAGCACACTTTTTTGTTTAGAATAACAGAATGCTAGGTTGCACACCCCCACACACCAACAAAATGTAAGGGTCTACAGAAGTACCCACCATTCTGTCAACATTCATATAGTAAAGTCTGAAAAGTTATGTCATTGATTACTGAATGACAATTACCATTGCTAAATAGTAAAGAATTTGAATTATGAATGCCAGTCAATTTTTGCTGCATCCACCACTCTTGGGGAGATAGCCCTGGGCCATTTGAGAAGCATAATACCAGTGCCAGTGCTATGTATATGACATTTCTCTCCCATCCCATGTGAAATGGCAGAAGCAAATGGTAAGAACATAGTTGTGCAGAAAGTATAACCTGTCCATCTCACAAATGCAAATGCCTGCCAAAACTGCCTGTGGCAACAGTGACGTATAAGAAGTATACAGAGATCAACATTCACTTTTCTACTGGATATATAAATCAGTTTCTAAAAGTTTACAAAATCTAAAATATCCTTGAATATCATTAGCATACCTTATCAAAATAAGTGCTTCTCTGCAGAGAAATCACCTTCACAGAAATACCAATCTTCTGTTTTATCTGAATACACAATACATTCAAGTGCCCTATATACAGTTACCTTTCTATAGTGTAGATTCAGCCCTCTGAGCACTGTGAAGATGCTAGTGAGGTGTGAACACATTAGCATTGCTGGATAGCAAACATTTGACTTTCTGTAGTAGATATAAGCATAGAGTAGCCTCTACACTATTGTTAGGTGCTAATGGCTTGCAACTGTGAATAATTACTTTTACTGAAGGAGATACTGCGGTGGTGGGAGATACTGCGGTGGTGGTGCTGCGGTAGCGTTGTCGCCTCATAGTTAGACGTTGGCCGTTCGATTCTCAGTTAAAGCGTCTACTGTGTGACGACATGCGTGAATGGGCGTTCCTTCGTTGAAGGTTGTGCGTTAGGCCCGGCAAGCCAGCATGTAAAACTCTACTGCCAATCATTAGCGGACCGGAGTTCCGCTGTGGCGACCCCTAACCGGGAAAAGCCGAAAGACACACACACTGAAGGAAAACACAACAGCAATGGCTGTGTCAGAGAGCATAAACTTACAATATGTGTGGAACTAACTTCAGTCATATTTTAAATGAAGCAAAGCACTGTGCATGTATATGTTTTTTGGCTGTAATAACATGAGTCTCTTGCCTTTGATGAAACATTTTGCTCACTGTTATGTATTTTTATTTCATCCTGAAAGCAAAATGATAAAAAATGTGCTACAGACTGCATGTCAGACAGTAAAGCAGAGATACGGGAAGAATGACCAGAATACAATGAAAAGACAGCTGCATTTCTGCAAACATATTCATAAATACTTGTGTGATCACTCATTGCACTAAACATGGTAGCCACACATGGACAACCAACTGAGAATGTCTGACTGTATGAACTGCTAATACTGGATATGAAGTGTGAATTTCTTGTATTCACATGATTTGACTGGTGTTGCAAAGAGAGATAACCCACTACATCTGTGCTATGAGTGCAATAATCTGATGGTTCAAATACAGAGCTGTCTATTTGTTTAACCTTTGTTTAACTTTTTTAATCTTTTCTTTTTTTGTGTGTTTTTTTTTTTTGGCTTTACCATTTGCATGCTGTTTACTGCCTAAAAGCTGAAAATGTAATATCAGTTACCTGCAGGAACATAGATGTTAATGATTATAGAAATTTCACTTGTCACCTGCTGTCTCTGTGCCACAAGGTGTAGATACATTGAGCTAAGAAAGAGGGAGCTTAGGTAAAGTGGGGTCGGAGTCCCACAGTAGTTATATTTACTGAGGAAGGGTGATAATGAGTATTTACACAAGGAATATATGTTAGCTATTGCCTTTCCATTTGGGTGTTACCTTCCTGTGTGCAAGCACAGTTCACTACTTATGGAAAATATTGAACACTTTAATGTAATATTTCCTTCACACAAATCAGCTAAGTGGTGATGCACAGCCATCAGCACTCTGGACAGTAGTGAGTGTGGAAAATATACCTACTGCCTAGTTTTCCCTGTGGCACCAGGTGCAAGTATAGTGATTTTATGGTCCAAACCATAGTGAGCCAGGGTTCAAACCTGACACATGCTACATTTTAGGCAGGGTGCCCCACTGTAATTTTTCACAAAACTGTGATTATAAAGGTCATTCTCTATACCAATAGCTATGTATACCAGGTAAATTCAGCATGCATGTACTTTTGTGGGTATCATATGTATTATGTGTGTAACTGGTTTATCATGACAATGATAATTATAATAAAAAATGCAGTTGCATATCCCTGTTGGATACAATAGTTTACTGACAATCATCTACAACCCTCCCATAACTCAAGTATAACTGTAAAATATCATATATTGTGTGGTATGTACCACAAATCACAATCTATTGCTAAAGTAATGCAAATCTAGGCATTTCAAGTATATTGTGAGACATTTGTCCTGCATCACACCAGAGAATGCATAAGCCAGGACCTTGTAATGTCACACATATACAGGCTTAATTAAAGTACAGAACCAGTCACTCTTTGAACTGCATATCTGTGATGACCATGGTTAGCAAGCACTTCTTCTGTGGCGGTAAGGAATAATTAGCTATGTGGAAATGTATGCATTCTGTTTTTTTTACATAGGGTAGAAGCCCACATTGTACAAAATACTTATAACAGTGTGTAAGTCCCCACAAAATATGTGTCAAATCATCCAGTTTATCCCTCCAAGGTCATTGCACTGTTGACTATTGGGCAAAGTGTGACCAGGTACAGCAGCACACATGCCATAAATCAATGACAAATGGCACACCATCATTGCTGTTTTAAAAACTCCCTTCCTCCTTGTTTGGCAATATTTCTCTTCGCTTACCACCATGCAAGTGAGGTTGGCATGGCTTCAGGTGTTTGCTCACTGTTCGCAAAATGCAATATCACAAATTGTCAGGAAAACACTTGTACCATTGTTGGAGGACATTTGCAGACATGGCAAGAGATGGGAAGGATGGTGCCAAACTCAGGGCATGGAGATGGGGTGTGAAAGAGTCAAAAATATTTGTTGTACTCCTTGTGAAGTGCTACAGCTGCAGGCCACTGCAGGGAGACTATACTGGGTCTCAGTATAAGGCAGAGGCTTGGAACAGCCTATTCAAGGCTATATCCAGAATGAGTGGCATACCATGCATTGGAAAGGAGTGCAGGCACCATTACAGTGACCTGAAATAGCAAAGCAGGCACAACCTGACCAGTGACTGGATGAATATAGAACTGTTGATATCTCATAATTGTGCAAGCACACAGATAAAGCAACTTAAAATGATATGAAATGGTGTCAATAGGAAAGATTGGTATGCATAAATCTTTCATGTCTCTTTCTCTCTTTTTATTTATTTTACAGCTGCTCAGGAAATCTCAGCAAACAGGGAGGCACATGCTGACAGATAGGAGAGACTCACAGAGGCAAGGGGTATGTATGCAGTACAACTGAACATGATTGTATTAAATATATTGGGATTCTATAGATCAGTAGTAACTTAAGCATGGTGATCTTAACTGTAACAACAAGCACGCATGCTTTCTCCTGTAGCAGTTGATAATTGTATTAGGCAAGTGTAATATTGTATTCAGATTAGGTGGGTTCAGTTCCCTCAAGTTACTTATACAGTCACATATAATAAGTATAATTTTTAAATTTTAATTGCAGCAATACTGGCTTTAATGCCAAGTTGCTAAGTTAATATGTAGTATATTTAAAAGCATATAAGTAATATCTGCATATTCTAAGGATTACTTGTAACAATCATTTTTTGGGATTGAGAAAGCTCTATAGCTAACATACTAATAAAAGTATATTTATTGTAATAAAGTAGAAATGTGACATATAATAGTTCCAATCATCTCTTTTCTTTTTTGTCGCACACCACCCCTTATCTCCTTTATTTATTTATTGATTGCATGTTAACTGGAAACATACCATTTTGATACCATACCTTTCTTCCAACAAACCAAATGCTTTTCAGTGCAGGGAGGTAAATTGACCACTGTGATTCAGACTGCCAATCCTCCACTAGCTGCCGCACCAACACCCAGCACCTCTGGGATGCAACCTGGCAGTACTGCCTCCACAACCCCTGCACTACCTGACCCAACCACATCAGGTAGCCTTGCCCCAGCTGCTGGTATATTGGTACCCTCCAGGATTACTGGTAAAAGCAGTGATTATCTCACCTGCGAGGACCTGCCAAGGTTGGTTTGTGATGTCATAGCAACTGGCTTTGGTGCCCACATCAGCTGGTTGGAGAGGTTAGAAAGAGACTCCCATGTCAAGCAGTCTCACAAGGAAATGTAGAAGGGGAGAGTGATGACACTTCTAAAGGTGAGAACTTGATTCTCACTGTTCTCATGCTTGATGAACATGTGATTCCAATGTTCCTTACCTATCCTCAATCACGGTGTCCCCCAACCTTTTGTGTCCATCACCATCCCTGTGTTTGTCTTGCTTGCCCTGTGTGTCTGCACTTGCTTCCTCACCTACCCTACCTACCTGACCCTCACATTTCTATGTCCTTTTCCCAGCATTCCACTCTTCTTGAAATTCTAAAAAAAAAAAAAAAAAAAAAAATGGGCACTTATCCCACAAAAAAAAAAAAAAAAAAAAAAAAGTCCTATACATAGTTCTCCACTTTGCATACGTGTCTTCTCAACACATGTGATTTTGTCCAATTAGCTATACGATAGTATTGTATTGTTGTCACCCAACTGTGTTGTGGTGATAATCCAAATTCATCAAATTTTCTCCACATGTTTACACTACAGTGTTGAAGAAGTAGATATCTATAGTTCTTTCACAATTCTCTCCTGCGGATTCCTTTATTCCTTCCCCTTTGTTCTTCCTTCTGTTTCTATCCCATTTCACTACTTTCCTATCAGCCTCATTTTCACACCTTTAATCTGGTCAACATATGGAATCACACACCATACACATAGCCAGAAATGGCTGATAAACAGCCTTCACTTTTTGTCTTCTGCATTAGATTGGAGTTTGGCATCACGCACCAATACTGAGTGGAGATGAATGGCTCTATACATCCCATGGCAAAACCTGGTGAGTTATTGCCATCAGCTGCACTAGTCCATTTATCTCCGTGCAATGTTGCTTAAACTCGCTGTGCTAGAGGAACACAGAGTTAAAGCAAAGTAACGGAACTACGTTGAAACTGTTACTCTGATAGTGCTTTAGACTGTTAAATGTAAAAAAAAATCGTCTTCCTATAGGAGTGTTGACATAAATCATTTGAATGAAGATTTTGTTTTTGCCCACAGCATCAAGGGTTCGATTCTAGATGCACATGCCATAATTTCTTGGTGTATTGCAATATGCACATGATATGTTTAATCACCCACATCTTAACATTGGCCATGGTTATTAGTTCTCATGGACATATAGTGAATAATGGCCAAAAAAGAATATTTGAAGTGACACCCATCCTCATAACTAACACATATTTATCTAACCTTGTTCTGCTTGTCATAAGCCTATTGTCTCTCTGCTACACAGCATGGCAGATTAATAGTGAGAACAGACCAAAAACATGGCCACAAATGTCCATTATAACAAACATTGTTATGTGCATGTCCATCTCTCCTTGTATTCACCCTTTTATTCCCACCTCTCTTTACATGTGTGTATCTAATTAGGCTGATGGATGTACAGGTCATCTCATGGTTTCTGCATACTGACATAACTCTGCTGACGGATAATACAAATGTTACTATAATTCAATAAGTTATCAGTGCTCATGCAGTGTGCAAGGTTTAAAATCTGTTGTAGGATTCCCTTTCTGTCATCTTCAGGTGGTGATGGATGAAATGTTCATCTAATGCGATGTGGAAACTGTTCTTACTATGAAGCATCATACTGCAGTAACTGCACATACTTTTCAGGATATCTGGCCCCACAGAAATTGTTAGCATATCTGCTGAGTCATGCTAATCATTTCAAAAGATATACCACCCATTGTCATTTCTAGAAATCTGTACTCACAATTAACTCATGATTTGCATTGATGCCTGCAAAACAGCTACTAGGTGTACAACTGTATCGAGGTAGGCATTACTGATACGATTTGGGGAAGACACATACTTTAGTGTAGTGTTTGATAGTTGTATTTACAGATTTGATCACATTTACTTAGCTTAATGCCACCCTGACAACATTTATAAAAAAGAGGACAATGTGAATTTGAACCCTAGCTTACCTGTGTGCTGACTAGCACCTTACTGCTCTTATACACTGTGCCACAGTAAAAGCAAAGCAGCAGCTGAGTGCTGATGACCACACATCACTGCTTAGCCTGTTTGCATGAAGGAAGGCATAATACATTAAATTGTTCAATATTTTCCTTAAGCAGAGAACTGCATTTGCTTGTCACTTAATGTGGCACAAATGGGTAAGGCAATGGCAACCGTTATTTATGTGAGAAAACTTTGATCCCGACATTTCAAAGATAGACTACAGCATGATCATCATACCTAGATGTGTTTAAATGTATTTTTGCAAACTTCAATCAAACAATCATATCACAAGTCCTAGCTTTGCACACAAGTCTCATAACAGTGTATGTTACCTGTGACACTATGATGATATCATCCTCTATAAAGAACACTGTGACACTGATAAAATCACATGTCTGAATTAAGTAGTGTGTTCTCCAGCTTGTGAAACTAGGTAGGTAGGTAGGCGATCGAATCTCACAACAGTTAACTTGTATGTCTGTCTTCAGAGAAGTAGATACCAAACAGGAGAAGACCCAGGACTGAACCCTGTGGTACTCCACTTGTCACTGGTCTGAAGTCTGATTTGGAGTCTGCTACTTTCACAGTGTGGGTTCTTTCAGTAAGCCAGTTGGCAACCCATCTTGTGCATAGGGATTTATACCTAGTTTAGTGAGTTTATCTATAATTCCAGAGTGGGGGATGGTGTCGAATGCCTTGGCGAGATCTAGATAGGCTGTGTGAACCACCTTACCCTCATCCATGGCCTTGGTGACTACTTCAAAGAAGTCTATCAGGTTTAGGAGACATAATCTGCCTTTTACAAACCCAAACTGTGTGGGGTCCAGGGTTTGGAGATCTCCAATGTCTTTGTTTATGAGTTCCATGATGATACGTTCCATGGCCTTGCAGACGAGGCTCATCAGGCTAATGGGGCGGTAGTTCCCAGGGTCTGTTGTGGCCCCCCCTTTGTGGAGTGGGATAACTGTCTCGGTGCGCCATTCAATGGGCACAAAGCCATCCACTTGTTGTAATGTTGTTATACAGACAAACATATGACGTTGGGATTCACTTGCACCCTTGGTGAATTCATTGGATGCACTTTTGTGCTGCTGTTCACAAGGATAATTCAGGTGTTCCACAGAAGCATTGTGGGACTGTTACCGTTTGTGTCATTAATTGTTCTGCATGAGTCACTTCCATTTCAGTTGTAATATGTCCATACATTGTGTCAGGACCCTCATTCACACATTTCCACTGATAAACATATAGGCATATGAGGTACAACTGAAGTAATGACATGAAGTTGGTTGTGTTGTCCAACTGTGTTAACAGTTCCACTGTGTTGCATGTGATTCCTACCCAACATTGTATTTGGAGGTGATGTCAGAAAGCATTTTGTAACTACACCTGAAATCTTAAGTGAAATATCCAACTATGCACACAGCTGGTAGTGGATGGCACCACCTATACTCAACCACAGGAAATGGACAACCTTCTAGCTGACAGATTTGGATCAAACGTCAACCCCCTGACCCCACCGGTCGTCATCCAAAGTATACCAGCCACCGATCCTCAGCCTATTGTCTCAAGACAGCAGTTCATCTCTGCTCTTTCTAATGCTAAAACATGACATCAATGGGCCCTGACAACAATCCAGGATGTCTTTTGAATAACTTCAAACCTGACCCACCAGACCCACTTGGATATCTACTTAACCCAGCCTCCAAAAAGGCTATATTCTGGCAGACTGGTGGACAGCAAGAGTCATCTCTCTGCATAAGGGGGGACCATCAACATACTCAGGAAATTATAGACACATAAGCCTGAATAGCCTCATCTGTAAGGCCATGAAAATAATCATTATGAACCTTATCAATGATGACATAGGTAATCTCTCGACTGTGGAATCATCCCAGTACATATTCATTAAAGGTAGATCACATCTGTTAAATCTGATTGACTTCTTCAAGAAGATCATCAAGGCCAAGGACGAGGGAAAGACTGAACATCCCCCATAACTAGACTTGGCCAAGGCATTTTTCACAATTCCCCACTCAGGTATAATAGAGAAACTTACTCAACTGGGCATAAATGCCTGCATCACCAGACGGGTAGCTAAATGTCTCACCAAACAGGAAACAAACTGTTGAAGGGGGTCAATTCACCTCTAGCAAGAGGGCAGTCACCAGGGGTGTACCACAGGTTTCTGTACTTGACCCTATCCTGTTTGATATTTATTTCTCAGCAGTCAGTGCAAATGTAGTCTTTGTCTGACCACATTTGTGGCTGACTGCAAACTGGGGGCAATCATGGAATCCATGAATGATACTGCAAAAAAATGAATGCACACAAATGATTGTTTCCAGAGTCATGAAGACAAACTAAATGCAAATAAAATGCATAATTATTCCCTTTTGGAAAGCAAATACCCCACCTAATTACAATATAGACAGTATCCCCCTAAGCGTAGACCCAGTGGTTATTCCCTTTTGGAAAGCAAATACTCCACCTAATTACAATATAGACAGTATCCCCCTAAGCGTAGACCCAGTGGTACATGATACAGGTACTCAGGTAGATACTAATCTAAACTTTGACCACCCTATGTCCACAGTGGTGAGAAAGCCCTTCTATATGGCACAACTCATAAGTAAAGACATGGCATCCAGATCAAAAGACATTATAATTCCATTGTACGTGGCCTTCATCACACCAATAATTATGTACAATGCACCCTTTTGCATGTGCATAACCAGACAGCTGCAACAGCTGAAGTAAACAAAGATTTTTCTCACCTGGAAGATACAGGTTATAAAAAACAAGTCCTACATGGAAAGATTGAAAATTCTATCACTGTATTCTGTCTCCTACAAACTGCTAAGGGATGATCCGTGTCTGGTCTACAGGGCAGTATCCAATCAGGCCCTGATGGGAAATGTTACATATTTGTAAATCAAACCACAGAAGGGTCACTCATTCCGAGGATCCCAACCTAGCCTCTCTCATAAATAAATCATGTTGGAGAGGTAGATATGTATCTCAGAGACTACACCTTCTCTGGAGCAAGCTTCCCATTCACATAAAGCAAAGCCCTTCCATGACCCTCTTCAAGTGCAACCTTCATCAATGGATGCGTAATCGTAAGTTTAGTTCTGGAGGTGGTGCCCATGTTCCTCATGGATACAGGTGTATAACATACCACAGCAGAGGCTCATACCTCTGTAAAAAGTGTTAAACTCTGGTTAAATCTGGCTAGACTTGTTTGGTTTCTTGATTCATTAGCCTAGTGCTTTCCTGCAAACCTATGAACATATGAAACTATGCAATTGTGGCCTAGGTACAGCTATGGTGTGACTGTACTGCATCACAGACATACCAGTCCATTACATCAGTATTATCACTTGATTGTTTGCATAGGTATATATGGATGTATGTTAGGATTTCATGGCACAATAACATTTTAACTGGCAATGTCAGGGGGACAGTGATAGTGTGGCACATGTTCTGAGGTTTGACACATGCCTATAGACGGTGTCCATATATTGTTTGGTATGTGACTAATATTACAGTGGCAGATTTCTGTGCACATATTCAAAGTTAATGCATTGCTATCATTCTCACACACTGCTGTAGCATTCACTCCACTGGAGCTCAGAAAGTTTGCTCTGTAACTTCCAATGAGCGAAGCCTAAGCCTTTTGACAGAATCAAATTATGTACTCAGATTTCAAACAAATGTTCGTATCTCTGGAACCATAGAGATTATGAAAGAAGTATAAATGCCAAACCCCTCAGCGCAAACCATTTTTGTAGTGGTAGTATTCGTCAGGTTTATGGTCTTAAACCAAATTTTATACATCACAGTAAACATAGTAAATATTACATTTGTAATATTTTGTAAACAACTTACAATATCTCAGCAACTACTCAAGTTACACACATACTGTCAGCAGCATTTTATTCGTCTAGCTGAGAGCGTTATTATGAGGCTAAGGAGTTCTGTCTGTGTTACTTGGCTGTTGAGATATTTAGAAAAATGTGAAAATTATAACTACTATAATGTCTCCTACAGGCTTTTGAGGAGAGATCTATTCCTGGAATACAGGGCATTGTCAGACCCCACTCTGATGGACCTCCTGCATATCCACAAAATAAACAGCACCAGAATTACCAGCACTAAAGACTTAAACCTTGCCTGTGACATAAACTGGACCTGCTGGACAGATATGTATGTATCCCAGAGACTACCACGTCTATGGAAAAGGCTCCCCATCCATGTGAAGCAGAGTTCCTCCCTAACCCAATTCAAGTGCAACTTGGACAACTGGATGGGAAACCAGAAATTCATCCCTGGTTTGGTACCTATGTTTCTAATGGACACAGGTAACCTGTAAATGGTTCATGTCCCAGGATCATGCTTACACTTATCAAGAGTATCAGAACTTGTCAGAGATTTGGGATGCATGACAAGGCTTAAAAACCCCATTGTGGTCGTTAGCCTAATAAACACCTATGAACCTATATAAATTAATATCATAAAAGCAACAGTTAATATCTATTTACCTGCACTAGACAGAGGTCAAATATTAACACAGCTGAGTTTCCCATCGTGTATGCTTTAAGATGATGTTTTAAAACTCTGTACGTTGCATGGTTTTGGAATTATTGATGCTAATATGAACAAGCAATATCTGATGCCTAGAGACATCAGTAGGAGTTAACTGCAGATGCACTTGGGGTGTCACTCAGATGTAATGAGATAACAGATCACTTTTTAATTCATACATCAATTGCAGATGCTTCAGACAATATCCATTGGTATTACATATGTCAGATACATGCAATACCCAGATGTGTGTAGGGAATCCACTCATAATAGTGTGCTGCTTGTATTGGTTGTTATCACATGGCAGGTACCTACACAAGCCAGGGATGCTTTAGTCAAGTGTATCACATTCGGTACATTAAACTCCCAAACATCTGGTAGGCCATACAGAACTGCACTTTGGGATGCATATACATTACTGACAGCGCAGACTTCCCTTCAAGGTGTTCTACTAGATGCTTGTGTGATACATCTTTCTGTGTTGCACCCAGTAAATACACAGCTCAGTGATGACTTTGATGGTATAGGTTTGATTATTGCAGGTGGTGATTATGGTGATTGTGGGTCATGTGTCATGCAGACCTATTGACTGGTGGCCCTGATTTCAACTCCACTTTTAACAATGCACTTCTTAAACCCTCCAAAAGTGGTAATTTTTGGGGAAAGGGTGATGAATTCCTCTTACAAAATACTGACAATCATTACAGTTCTAGCCATCTGTTCCTGAAGAACATGTTTAATAAGTTACACTCATTATTCAGTCACTGACACAGATTAATGGCTGTAATATTGTAAAAGTGTCAGTGATTGTGCCCGTTTCTGCCAACATTTGTCCAGGAGTCTGTTGCTGTGTGTCCATGATTGGTTGAGAGTTATAGTGACATGTCAGTCATATTCAAGCAGATCTTCAGAGTATGTGCATACCCCTAATTTATATACCATCCTTGCTAAATGTTCTCTCCAATGAGCATGTCAGTGGTGTTATATCACAACCATTCACCTCCAATGAGATGTTACCTTGAATGACCTTCACATATATACTATAATGTGTGTTTATATCATAATATACTTTCTCAGGAGGTGTAAACAGCAGTACATACTGTGCTATCTACATATGTGCTTAATGTTATACTACTGACTTGTGCTGTAAGTGTACATGCTCTGACGTATCCTGCTTTGCAGACATTACTATATTTACCATGCCCTCTTCCTCTCTATTCATTCCTATCATACATTTGTGCCCATTTTCATCAGCACGTTACCTACCCAGTATACATTACATTGCATCATTTGCTCTTCTTCTTTAACCTCCCCCATTATTTCAATCTTCAATTATTTTTAGTGTACATTGCATGGAGTAGCTGTTTCTTTACTATTATTATAGCTGGTATTGTAGTATTTTCACACCTGGTGGTCATTGTGGCTGTCCATGCAATCTTGTTGAACAACTTTGCCTGTAAACAAACTTGAATGCATCTTTTTTCTGTG